>NC_139344.1:235207019-235404519 GCF_055883805.1 Amblyomma maculatum
ACAGCTCTACCCATTCAAATCTCTCGCACTCTATCAAAGACGTAGTGAGGTCGAGGTAGCAGAAAATTTCTGCGCTAGGCTAGCAGGCCAATCGACTCCAACGGCAACGCTACATTTCAACGATGTTCCAGCTTCACGGGATTCACGAATGGACCTTCCTTTCTCCCTGGAGGAACTTGACGCTGCGCTGGCTTCTTGCAGACGGTCATCATCGCCGGGTCCCGACGGTGTAACATACACTGCGCTTGCAAATCTTGGACAAGAAGCTAGGCACGCTCTTTTGGAATATTACAACAAATCATGGAGTGAGGGTACAATTCCAAACGAGTGGAAGTGCAGTCGTTTAGTTCCGCTCCTGAAACCTGGCAAATCGCCTCTGGACTTGACATCATACCGTCCAATTGCACGCTAGTAGCGTTGGTAAAGTACTTGATAGAATGCTGCTTACACGTATTGAATGGTACCTAGAGCGCTACCGCATATATCCGGATATTATGTCAGGGTTTCGACGTGGACGCTCTTCGACTGACAACGTGGTGGACCTGGTATCATCTGTACAACACCAACAAATTTTGAAGCGCTTACCCGCGGCGTTGTTCCTGGATATAAAGAGCGCATATTACAACGTCACTCACCACGCCATTTTGGACGCTCTGGAAGCTGCCGAGCTTGGCGGTCGTGTTTTTTGCTGGCAGTTATTTATCCAACAGATCTCACTTTATGCATACTGAGGATGGCCCAACATCTTCTCATTTCACTTCCCGTGGAGTCCCACAGGGCGGAGTACTAAGCCCAACGCTTTTCAATCTTACTCTTGTCGGGCTTGTCGACTTAATACCACAATCGGTGCAACTTTCAATATATGCAGATGACATCTGCATCTGGCCATCAGGAGTCACGCGTCCACAGGTTAGAGCGAGGCTTCAAAGGGCGGCAAGTATAGTTGTGACCTACCTCCCCCTGCGTTGTCTACAAATATCAACTGAAAAGTGTTCGCTAGTTGCATTTACACGCAAGAACATGTCACCTTACACCGTACGCATTGATGGAAAAACAATACTGTACGAAAGCAGCCATCGCTTTCTGGGAGTTCTCATCGACCGAAATCTTTCGTGGACGCCCCATATTTCATTCATGAAAAGAGACTGACAGCAATTACTCACGTACTTGCCTTTATTGGGGGAAAGTCATGGGGAGCGTCCGTGCGGTCGATGCTCCAACTATACCGTGCATTATTTATGGGATTTCTTTGTTACAGCTTACCTGCACTTGGAAATATCAAGAAAACCAACTTAGAAATTCTACAGAGCGTTCAAGCTCAAGCTCTGAGAACCAGCTGCCTGGGATTGCCGAAATGTGCCTCTACGGCTGCTACCATTTTACTTGCACACGAGCATCCCATATCTACCTACCTAACAGTTGACTCCCTGAGGGCACATTTCCGACACATCTCTTGGGTTCCCTGTTACCATTTGGCCAATCTTCCCATTACCAGGCCGCGTACATCGTTTACAAAGACTGTTGATGCGCATCGCGCTATATTGCCATCCCAGTTTACACCCGCATCTAGACCGTCCTCTCCACTATGGAGCCTGCATAAACCACACATGCTTCTTTCAATACCTGGGATCAGGAAGAAGGTCGAGCTATCGACGACAGAACTGAAACAAATCACTCTTGAATACTTCCATGAGTACCATGCAAATCGTTTGCACGTCTACACCGATGGTTCAGTGAATGCCGTGAGTTCTTCAGGCTCCATGGTCATAGCCTCAATTAATACAGAAATAAAACTTAGGACAATTCACCAGAATTCTTCAACAGCTGCAGAGCTAACCGCTCTTCGTGTCGCAATTAGGCATATCAGTCAGCAGAGCCCCAGCGGTGGTCTATTTTCACAGATTCAAAAGCAGCCCTGCAAGCATTAAAAGCGGCTCTTCGCCGTGGAGCTCATGAACAACTCTTTGCGGAAATACGACAAATTCATCACTGTGCAATTAATGGAGGACATGACATCATCTTCCAGTGGCTTCCAGGACACAGCGGCATAGCGGGCAATCTTCGGGCGGACAAGTCGCACGAACAGCCCACCAAGACGGCGAGTGTGTGTTGATTCCTTTTTCCAGGGCAGACGCAGCGGGTAGGCTTCGCGCACTTGCGCGGGAACACACACTCTCGTTGTGGAATTCTGGCCAGTTTGCGAACTGCCGCTTAAAATCCCTGAACCCTGACCTGAAGCTCCGCCTTCCACCTGGCCTACCCCGACGCGAAGAAACTTTGCTGTGCCGCCTGTGGGTTGGTGTAGCATTCACAAACTCGTATTCTTTTGTGATAGGCATGGCAAACAGCCCTAAATGTACAAACTGCGAATGCGACGAGTCTATAGGCCACATTCTTTGTGAGTGCCTGATATACAGTGAGGAAAGGTTGTGTCTGTGCCGTTCGCTGGAGCATCTAGATGGACGTCCATTGAGTGAAACTAAGATTTTAGGTCCCTGGCCACGGCGATCGTCTGCGGCGAAGGCCTCCCAGGCACTGCTCCGCTTTACGAGAAGCACAGGCCTAATCGAAAGACTATGAGTTTGCTATGACATGACTGTAATGTGATGTGATGTGATGTGGCGTGCCTGTTATGTGACTGTATTAACTTCAACTATCCCTCTCTCACAACTTTTATATCCACTCATCCCCTTCCTCCAGTGCAGGGTAGCAAACCGGTTACTTTTACTGGTTAACCTCCCTGCCTTTCCTCCTCATCTTCCTCTTCCCCAACTTATCGTTGCTAACTGGGCCGGCTTGCACGATAAAGTCCGAGCTAAGTCCAGACTTAAATGGTGTCTTCAGAAAGACCAAGCTTATTTAAGACGGCTCGTGTTCCGAACGTCGAACGCTTCGGGTTCATGTTCACCAGAGTGGCTTCCCAGAACGGCCTCAGCAACCACTTGGGGCATTTTTCCTCGTAACACAATCTTACGCAGCAAAAAGCAATGGCACGGATTTTACACAACGCAAAATTGACGGAATGTGTACATCTTACAGCAGGGACAGTGCCAGCGCATCCCCGTATTTCCCTAATTTCTCTACTTAGACACCCGGCGTCTTTGTGTCTTAACCAAGACAGCACTAGAGTCGTAATCATACAAGCGACTTATTCAAGTCAGGACTGAAGCCCAGTCTTGACTCCTCTTAAGCGGCCATGCTAGTGGCCTATTCTTAAGACTCCAGTTAAGTCTGGACTTAGCTAAGACAGTCCTAAGATTGTTTTGTGCAAGCGGGCCCTGGTGTTTTAACGCGATAGCGTTAAGGACCCTGTGTAGCAGAAAAGTCTGTGTTGTCGTCGGCGGCCGCCGTCCCTCGTCGTCCGACGTTGGCCATGAGCGAAAAATCCCAGAAGCATTAATAAATAAAAACAAGTAGGAAAAATCGCCGACCTGAGGAATCGAGCGTGGGCCTCCGGGGTGCGGGACGAGCACGCTAACCACTCCGCCACGCCAGCTAGATGGTTTGAAATGGACAAAGGTGCGTCTATTGATTGCAGTGTTGTTTCAGAAATATCCCTTAGAGAAGTGTATTGTTGCGTATAATAATAATTATGAGCATGTAAATTACAGAATTACAGAATACGCAGTTAAGCAAGTGGCAAATTACTTTTCCGCTGTACTTCCTCTTCGCTTGGCGTGCACGTACGTGGCGTGCACGTGCGTGTGGCGCACGGAATAAGATAGACAGGGCATGGCCTCTGAGATCTTCATCGTCCCGGCTCGGATCGGCAACGATGTTAGAACAAGTAATTACCACAGTCATGCTTTGGACAAGTTAACGAGTGTTGTATCATGTGAACTACGCCTTTGTGTCACTCAAAAGCGCGACAAGCAAATGAGTAGACGGTGCGAACGGGGCGCGATAACGCTATCGCGTTCCATTATTAAAGGCGAAGCTTAAGCGCCCTCCAAATGTTTTCTTGTCATTGGAAATTGTCAGTAGTTGCTCCTGTATTCAAGTCTGGCGATGCTTGTGATGTGAACAACTTTCGACCTGTGTTACTTATTTGTTCTTTTGCGAAAGTTTTTGAAATGGTTATGTACGAAAGCGTGGGCTCATACTTCAAGCAGAAGATCTCAATTCTGTAGCACGGTTTCTTAAAAGGTCCATCTGTGGAAACTACTTTACGCAGCTTTCTTGATTATACTGGCCCAGATGCATTTAATCGCGGTCAGGTAGATGCAGTCTACTTTGACATGACTAAAGCTTTCGATACGGTTTGCCATGAGGTACTTCTGATGAAGATGGAAAAATACGGACTTTGCCCTATGCACTGTAGGTGGCTCAAACCTTGGCAGCCGCCGTAACATGGTCCGATTTTCTGGCTGTGTGCCCAACGAATTTCTATCATCTTCGGGAGTGCCTCAAGGCTCCAACTTAGGACCGCTGTTGTTTTTAGTGTTTGTTAATGATTTGCCGTTACATGTCAAGAACGCGAAAATTTTGCTCTTCGGAGATGATTTCAAATTATTCCGTAATATAGGAGATATTGAGGACTGCCACCAATTGCAAGCTGACATTAACAACGTCGAGAATAGGTGCTTGTTGAATTGCTTAAAGTTTAATATTAAAAAGACTTCCGTCTTGTCTCTAACTAGGAAACGCGACGCAGTTGTTTTGATTATACACTTTTGGCGGGTCAGATTTCTCGCGTGGCCCATGTACGAGACCTTGGTGTTGTTGATTCAAGGCTTTATTTTAGATTGCATGTAAATTCAATTGTGTTGCGCGCATGGAGACATATTGGTCACATCTCTAGACTAACAAACAAATTTCATCGGCACGAATGTCTACACACACTATCCTGTGCCCTTGTGAGACCACGTCTTGAGTTCGCGTCAGTAGCCTGGAAAAACGTATCTGCCACCTATCTCACAAAAATTGAAAATGTCCAGCTTAAGTTCATACGCATCTTTTATGATATATATATTGGACGCCGTCATTTCTACGACTACGATTCTCTCTTGGCAGACCTCAATATGTGTACTCTTGGTGACAGGTGACTCATACGTGACATGCAGTTTCTGCAAGAAATTGTGCGCGGTTTCATTAAATGTGGGACCTTACCGATGTCAGTGAATTTTCGTGTGCCGCATGCAAAGGCCGCAAAATGTTTTGACACATTTTATCCAGATCTGCACGCCAACTGTCCAATGGCTCGTATACAAATCTTGTGTAACAAAACGTTTATCGACACGGGCATATTTGCCTAATTGTTGTTTTCATGCCTGGTTTTAAATGTTTTTAATTGGTCATTCTGATGTATCTGACCTAGTGTGCGCTCCTATAGGCCACTTGGCTGTTGAGGCACACTCATATAAACATTATCTATCCATCTATCCGTCCGTCCGTCCGTCCGTCCGTCCGTCCATCCATCCATCCGTCCGTCCGTCCGTCCGTCCGTCCGTCCGTCCGTCCGTCCGTCCGTCCGTCCGTCCATCCATCCGTCCGTCCGTCCATCCATCCATCCATCCATCCATCCATCCATCCATCCATCCATCCATCCATCCATCCATCCATCCATCCATCCATCTATCTATCTATCTATCTATCTATCTATCTATCTATCTATCTATCTATCTATCTATCTATCTATCTATCTATCTATCTATCTATCTATCTATCTATCTATCTATCTATCTATCTATCTATCTATCTATCTATCTATCTATCTATCTATCTATCTATCTATCTATCTAGCTATCTATCTATCTATCTATCTATCTATCTATCTATCTATCTATCTATCTATCTATCTATCTATCTATCTATCTATCTATCTATCTATCTATCTATCTATCTATCTATCTATCTATCCATCCATCCATCCATCCATCCATCTATCCATCCATCCATCCATCCATCCATCTATCTATCTATCTATCTATCTATCTATCTATCTATCTATCTATCTATCTATCTATCTATCTATCTATCTATCTATCTATCTATCTATCTATCTATCTATCTATCCATCCATCCATCCATCCATCCATCCATCCATCCATCCATCCATCCATCCATCCATCTATCTATCTATCTATCTATCTATCTATCTATCTATCTATCTATCTATCTATCTATCTATCTATCTATCTATCTATCTATCTATCTATCTATCTATCTATCTATCTATCTATCTATCTATCTATCTATCTATCTATCTATCCATCTATCTATCTATCTATCTATCCATCCATCTATCCATCCATCTATCCATCCATCTATCCATCTATCTATAGTCGAAATTTCCGGAGTCCTGCACTACGGCATCACTCATAGCTTGAGTCGCTTCGGGATGTTAAACCCCATAAACCTAAACCATCTGTTAAGCAATGTGAAACTGAAACAAACTACATAATAAAAACTTCAGTTGCAAATTATTGTGTGCTGCCAAATTTTGCGCAGTGATTCATGTTTTGTAATATTAGACGCACACTTTCAAAGCAATGTTACGTGATTAAACTATTCATGTCTCCAACAATTTAAGCAGTTTAATTACTGCGTAGTGTAAGACTGGAGCCTAAGGTTGGGGGCGATTCCTCTGTCCGAAGGAGAAGCAAGACACACACGCACAGCGGGTGGCGGTAGAAACATCTTTTATCTCACAGAAGAGGTCCGTCCATGCCGATGCGGGAGGTCAGGGTTTCGTCTTCGGGAGCAGTTAGGCAGCGTGCAGCAGGGAGTCCAGGAGCCAAGAGCGCGCGAGACGGCGGTGCACCTCGTTTTATGGGGTGCCAGCGGTGACCGATCGCGAACCGGTTTCCCTTGGCAGTTGAGGGATGGGGTTGCATGGAAGCGGCGCGCATTGCAAATACGATGCGGCGCGCCGCTGGCTCGTGCGTGGATCTTGACCCCACATCTCTCCTCCCCCCCCCCCCCTCTCAACGTCCCGGCTGGTCCCTCTCCGGCAGCGGCCACTTTCTCGGGGTCACAGCGCAGCTGGGCCAGGCCGCGGATACAGTCGGCAGCGACCCGGAGCTGCTCCTCCACATCGCCGTCGACCCTTTTCCATGTGGCGCCGGGCTGAATTCACCGGGACGGGACCCCTTTTGCAGCAGGCGTTTTTGCCCCGGGCACACCTGACTTCCTGAGGCCCGTACTCCAGGCCTGGGCAGCGGGCTCCAAAGCCAGCATTTTTGAAGACGGCCAGCATGGACGCGCGGGTCACAATGATGGGCCACAAACCACTACAAACTAGGGAGGTGCCCCTGTTTAAGTGGCCCCTCCTCGAACCATGCGCTGGGTGCGGTTTCCCGCCTCAGCGACGGTGTTCCTCTGGCTGCTGCAAAATATTATTGCAATGCAATCTGAAACAAGCACAGATGTTAGACGAAGTTGTGCACTACCTTGGTCTTAGGTTATAGCGTCGGTTGCGAAACGGGTTGCTACCTGTACGCCTTACTTGGGGGGAGATCGCTGCATCGCCTTGAGCTTCCACAGCTTCGCAGTTATCGTCCTTGCGAAGGTGGTAAGCCTTCAAGTCTGCGACGTGCACCGGACCGGCGACTCCACCGCTCGTCAACAACCGCAGCTGGTAGGTGAGCGGCGTAGTCCGTGCCGTAACTTCGAACGGTCCAACCCACTTGTGCGCTAGCGACGCGGCGAAACCACGCGCTGCGTTGCTAAGCGGGTGCAATGTTACCAGTACCAAGTCGCCCGTGTTGAAAACGATGTGACGACGACCTTTGTTATACTGATCCGCTTGCTCCATGCGCGCGACATCGAGGTTTTCACGAGCCGCACACTGCGCTGCCTCAAGCCGCTCGTGGAGCTTTGCCGCGTACTGCGTAAGCGGAGAGGGCCGGGGCCCCGCCGCGTCACGTAGGGCATTTTCTAGCGCAAAAGCGATCTCTTTCCCGGAATTCAAGTAAACGGGTGTCATACCCACCGACCTGTTCACGGTTGTTCTAGTGGCGAACGCCAGTTCGGACAACCGTGCGTCCCAATCTCTGTGCTGCTCGGTCGTCGCGAACAGCATACTCTTAACATTCCGATTCACTCTCTCGGTTATGTTGCTCTGAGCCTGGTAGGAACTCGTTTTCCTGTGGCGGATTTGAAGCGCCCGACAGGAATCCACAAAGGCTTTGCTTGTGAAATACGAAGCATTGTCTGTAATCAGGTCGGAAGGGAAACCGAAACGAGTGAATATGTCTCCAACAGTTTCTCCCAAAATTCTCTCAGACACAAGCTTCCTCAGGGGGAATACCTCAACCCACTTGGAATAGTGGTTCGTTATTACCAGGATATATTGGTTTCCGCGCGCGGAGCGAGGGAGGGATCCCATGATATCGCACGCGACCGCTTGCCACGGATAGTTGCTAACAACCGGTTTCATCATGCCAGCGGGGCTTCCCCTCCCGAGGCTTGGCTACCTGCAAACAGGACATGTACGGGCGTATCCCTTACAAAAATCGGTTTTGAAACTTTATTGTCGGACTATTGACCACCTTTTGAATGTACTGAATATCGATAGACATTCAACCCCAGCTGAGTGCAATCTTTAAAGGGCCAACAGAATTTTCATTGTGTTCTACCCAATAGACTTTCTGTACTATTGTTTCTATATGCTTTTTGTTGTCAGTTTTCAACGTTCCCGAACAATTAGCGTATACTGTTCATGCAGACCCATGTTTTTAAGTAGTTTTAGGCCCCAATGATAAGAACATGGTGTAACAATTTCGTTATGCTTTTTTTTTCTCACTTGTAATCAACTATTGGCCAGATTCTGGAAAAAGAAATATAAGATCAGCATGCAGTTGCGTGCGCGTTCATGTTATATAAAAGTGCATGGACAGTTTTTAGCATTAACGGTGCACACTTAGCTCAAGCTTCGTAACAACTTAGTGAAAATATGCCCTAAAAACTTCATGATGGCAAAGGCTCCACTAATAATGCAAATACATGCTTCCGTATGTCGCAGTAGGTAACTAGTTGTAGGACATATTTTATATTTATCATAAAACGAGTTCAGTGAGTCATCATACTAACAAACAGGATCCTAGTTGAGCCTGCTATGTAGGACAGGACAGAGCTTTCTTAAACCAGTCACAAAGTTCACTATATGCTTCAATGTCTGACATTCTGCCCAAGCCTAGGTGTTTTTGCCCGTAGCTTATATAGCCGCAAAATGAAGTGCAGTCTGTATTGAAATCCGCCACCACTCTGTGTGTCTTCGGAAAGGTTTACTGTTATTTTTTTTTTCCTTTCTTGAAGTGGACACCATGCTAAAATGAAGTCACTTTAAACAAACATTGGGCGGTTCTAATATTCACGGATTGAGCCCACGGATACTATAGAGTTAACAAGAATAGCAAAAACATTGGCGTACGAAAAAAAAAAAAACAGGATTGCACGCGTCTTCTTTCGGCGACTCTTCTCAAACACACGCATTCGGCCGCCGCCTTGCTCCTGTCCCTACGCCTTACCCCCGCGCCCCGCGGCGCCAGCTTGTCGGGAGGGGTCGAGGGTCGCTTCCTGTCAGCTGGGGGGAAAAAGGGGGGAGGGGGCGCTGCCCGTTGGTTCTGTGCTGCTCTGCCTTCTCCGTGGTTTCTCTTCGACCTTGGCTTCAGCATAGCCGGAGTAGCGCGGCGGTGGCGGCGGCGGCTTCCCCTTTTCACCGAAGCTGTTTTTGTTCGCCCCGTTTTCTTTGGACGCTGGCGCGGGTGTGGGCCAGTTCAGTTGGCTTTTTCTCGCCACCGTGGTCGCATCTTGCACTGTGAGCGAAGCACCGTATGTAGGTTCTTCGCTGGTGATTATCACAAAGATCGTCTTGTTCAAATTGGAGCGCGAACTGAAGTGAGACACGTACGCATTTTAACTCTTCGGAGGACTCCGCTGTTGGGCGGCAGCTTCTGCGCGAGGAGGACGTGTTTAAGAAGTTCAACAGTCGCAGGTGTTTTGGATTCGGCGCGGGCTGAGCGTCTGCACTTTGGTGAGTATTTTGCTTTTTCCTTTTCGTATTTGTGCCAGTCTTGTAGAGTGTGTCCTACAAGGTGAAGCATGCATGTACATATTTCTATCAGGCAAGCCAGCTTCGTCGGAAAAAAAAAGAAGGAGAGAGAGAGAGAGAGAGAGAGAGAGAGAGAGAGAGAGAGAGAGAGAGAGAGAGAGAGAGAGAGAGAGAGAGAGAGGGGGAGAGAGAGGCTTGTCTCTAACGCGGACACTGGGGCCGATGGAACGTCATTTGGGGTGGCGACATTTTCTTTCTTTTAAACGGTGACCGTTTTTTACGGGTTGTTCGCCACAGTGCTGTACTCTTTCGATACGGTACTCGCGCTGAGACGGACACATTATCGAGATCATAATATGCCTCTGTCGCACATTGTGGATTATCTGAATCTGTGCAGCTTCACCCTTCCGCAGTATATTTTTGTTTCCACTAATTTTAGTGCCTATAGTTGGTAAGTTTGCTTAACGTTTTCTGGGCAGTAATGTTTGTGACCTGCTTTGCCATTTGTATTAACAAATCAATTTTTGGCAGCAGCAAATATTGTTTATCAGGGAGAAATTAATCATATGGTAATGTAGCCGAATTATGAAGGCAGCGGTCGATGCCATCTAAGCAGTGATCGAAAGACAGTGCCAACCCATTTTAGACAAGAAATGCAATTTCTTGAGCTATGCGTGGACCAGCGCACAGATGGCTATGCATTATTTTTCTGTTAGTATATACCGCACCTTAATTATGATTTCCATTGTTTATTTCAGCATACACATGCGAGGAGTTCCCGGACGTATCAGCGTTTTACACAAAGAACAACCTGGCGTCATACCTTGCGCATGAATTGAAATAAAGCGAATAAACAACCCAGCTCATGTTATGGGTTCACCAAAGATGCAATCCTTATTTCTTCTTTCTCATTAACGTGCATTTTATACCTGTGTTCCCTTTCCGCTGCGGAACAACGGCAAATGGTGTATGACCAACGGTTAGCCAGGAGCAGGCACGAGGTGGTTTACATTAATGAAAAAGTAGCACAGCAAATATCCTTGCTGCGGTCAGTCAACACATTCTATGTTCTGCTCGACCAATCAACAATTTAGTCAGGTCAGTGTAGGTTAATGAGTGAGTAAGTATAATGGGGCTTAAAAAATCAAGATCTGTTTTGTTCTTTTAAGCCTCACTATGCTTATCATTAACCAGCACTGATCTGACAGGATATTTGATTGGTCGTGCAGAACATAGAATGTGGTGACTTATCGCAGCTAGGAGATGTACTGTGCTATTTTTGCATTAATGAAAACCACCTCATGTCTGCTCCTGGCAAACCGATGGTCGTGTACTATTTTTGTTGTTCCGGAGTGGAAAGGTAGCAGAAAATCAAAAAGCGTCACTTGCAGAGTTTCTGAAGCATTTGAGCCTGCAATCAACAGAATTTCAGTGGCGCGAATTCAAAAAGCGCTCTTAAGAAACACATGGGCCACTATTCCAAAAGAGCTCAACATGGGGTCAACACGGCACCTTCAAAGATGTCGATGATTATCAATAGAGTTTCAACAGCGTATGTTGACACATCTGGTCCGAATTTCTATAGACACCCAACATGCATTTTTGTAAGGGAGGGAAAAGGTCAAATGTGGCAGATTAATGGCGGATAAAGGTCAAATCCTGAAGAATTAATATAGATTACGTTGAATTGAGCTGGAATAGCTGGATTATGATGAAATGTGTTTGGTTACTGCATATTGCCGCGAAACCTTCAAAACTGTATTTGTTGTTTTTAACAGCCGCCGGCATACATGCTTATCACTCTGCTTCTGGACCGCGTATCAGTTCCGTAATCTTTGTTTGTTAATGGTCGATGTCGCGAGTCACACCTTTATCAGTTTCGTTGTAGCGCAAGACGCACCCAGATCTGTCTAGAAGGTTCCGGCCACACGGGTGTCTTTCCACAATGTTCCAGCCCGTGCTGGTAGCTGTTTGCGACGTTATCTACATTGTTCTGTGCAGCCTTTAAATTGAGCGTTGACGAGTGTGACGGGCATTCCTTGTCCGACGACCGACGAGCACGTTTGTTGCTATCGCCGTCGCCGAATTGCTTAGTTCTTTTGCGGGCGCAAGTCAGCCCAAATAAAGAGTTTCTTTAGTGCAATCATCGACCCTTCATTTGTGTCATCGGCCTTGTCACCACTACGTGACATCTGGTGGAGGTGCTGCCTTTGATCCTTCCAGCGAAGACCCAAGCCGTGTTCCTGTCGCCCTGGAAGACCAGCCTACAGGCCACCGAGCCAGCCGACGACTTCAAGGCCTACAACCCGAACACGGTCTGCTGCCTGACCCCATTCGATCTCGGAAGGCATCGACGCTGACAATGGCCCAGCCTACAGCACCGGTTGTTTTCATCCAACCCCGTGAGCCCCCCTGCTTCCATGGACAACCGGATGAAGATGCTGGAGACTGGATGGACCTTTTCGACCGTGTGGCAGAATTCAACGGCTGGAACGACGCTGCGAAACTTAGGCAGGTCTACTTTGTTCTTCAAGGACATGCCCGAGTTTGCTTCGAAAATCATAAGGCAGCTATGAAGGATTGGGACATTTTCAAGGAAGCGTTTTTGACTGCCTTTTCAAGCGTCGTCCGAAAGGAAAGAGCACAGGCCCTCCTTCAGTCAAGACTTCAACTTCCAAACGAGCCTGTCCTGGCATACGTTGAAGAGATGAAGCGCCTCTTTCGCCGCGCCGACCCTAACATGACTGAAGGTGAGAGAGTCAAATTTTTAATGCGAGGCGTCAAAGAATCGCTTTTTGCAAATCTTGTCCGAAATCCGCCAAGAACCGTGGCGGAATTTGAAACGGAAGCGTCTGCCATCGAGAAGACGTTGTATACCCGGATGCGCCACTACGAGCGACCACTTCAGCCAGACTACTCAAGCCACTACCCCAGCGCATCTGCAAGTGGAGAGAACCTTCGGGACCTCATCCGAGAGATCGTGCGAGAGGAGCTCCGCCGATTGATTCCATCATCGCAACAACCCCAGGTGGCGACGCTCGCGGACGTCGTCCGTGAAGAAGTCCAGCAGGCGCTGGGCGTTCCTCAGGCGACGGCTGCGACTGTTCCAGCACAAGAGGCAACAGCAATAAACTACGCTGGTGCATTACGTCGCCCTGCGTCCCGACGTGATGACTTTCTGAGCCCTCGCCGCTACCGTCCTGTTCCTGAAAACCGCCCCTCTTGGCCTCCGCCCGCCAAGCCTACCAACGACCCCCAAACCCCAGGAAGTGCGACGCCTGGAGGACTGCAAACAACCGGCCATTATGCTTCCCCTGCGGTGAGACCGGCCACATTCTCGTACCGACGAATCGGTCTCCGCGGATTTGCAATCGACGCTCCACGACCACGCCCAGGTGAACGACCACAAGAAATTGACAACTATCAGCGTAGCGGTGAGATTGCGCCACCAAGCCGTCGGTTCAGATCGCCATCGCCGTACAGGGCCCGCTTTGCGTCGCCAGGCCGTACCTGTGATGAGAGTATGCGCGGAAGGTCCCTAAGCCCGCGCAGGGGAAACTAAACAGAGCAACCTTTGGAGGTGAGGTTGCTCAACGGCGAAAAGACGAACATCCTCCGCCGCAGACGACCACTAACGACGACGCAGCCATTTCACCGCCGCTCTACAGGACGTCATCGACGACAACACGACCAGAGTGCAAGCAGACACCGCCGCCCAGCGAAGTAACAACGGTATGCCCCGGCCATGACCTGAAGAAACGACGGAGCCGAGATCGGACACTAAGGCTCACGTGCAATGCGAGGACGCGAACAAGTGACCTTGAAGTTGATATCGACGGTCGCAGAGTCACTGCCCTAGTAGACACCGGAGCTGACTATTCAGTCATTAGTGGACCATTAGCCTGTCAGCTCAGAAAAGTTACCACCGCTTGGGATGGCCCGCTGATTCGCACCGCAGGTGGCAACCTGATTACTCCATCGGGACGATGCACTGCAAGAATAACCGTAAATGGGTGTACTTACCCCACCAGCTTTGGGGTCTTGCAGCAGTGCTCCCGCGACGTGATTTTAGGCCTGGACTTCCTAAATGAACATAGGGCTATCATCGACCTGCGATCCAAGCTCATCAAGCTCTCTGCAGACAAAGCCATTCCTGCTACGACGACATCGATGCAACACATCCCTCTAAACGTCCTCGATGAAGAATTGACCGTCCTGCCCCGATCAAGCATCGCAGTCTGCGTAGGTAGCGCAAACATCGAAGCCGCTGAAGGCATCGTCGAAGGAAATATCCAATTGCTCTTAGAACGAGGTGTCGGCATCGCAAGAGGCATCACGAAATTCCGGAGAGGTCAAGCTCAGAGTCTGGTAACAAACTTCACCGAAGAATACCGGCATCTCAACAAGGGCACGACGATCGCTTTTCTCGACGAATTAGCGGACCTCAAAGATGTATTCGCCCTCCACGACCAAACGCTGGAAGACGCACCGGACCTATTCCGTCAGCCCACATTTGACATCAACCCGGCATTGACCCACAACAGGAAAGATCAGATTCTCAGTCTGCTTCGAAGCTACGGGGAGTGCTTCTCGTCATCATCGAAGGTACGACAAACACCACTGGCCAAGCACCGCATTATAACGGACGAACACGCCCGACCTCTGCGCCAAAGCCCTTATCGTATATCGCCTCGAGAACGCCAGGCCATTCGCGATCGAGTTGCGGAAATGCTGCGTGATGACGTAATCCAGCCATCGAACAGCCCCTGGGCGGCACCAGTCATTTTGGTCCAGAAGAAAGACGGCACACTTCGCTTCTGCGTTGATTACCGCCGCTTGAATAGCATAACGAAGAAGGATGTCTCCCGCTTCCCCGCATCGACGACACTCTCGACCGGCTCTGCAATGCAAGGTACTTCTCATCGATGGACCTGAAAAGCGGATATTGGCAAATTGAGGTCGACGAAAGAGATCGCGAGAAGACCGCATTCATCACACTGGACGGTCTTTTTGAGTTCAAGGTGATGCCATTTGGCCTCTGCTCCGCACCAGCCACATTTCAACGAGTAATGGACACAGTCCTGGCAGGCTTGAAGTGGCAAATTTGTTTGGTATATTTGGACGACGTTGTTGTCTTCTCGTCAAACTTTGAAGACCACCTAAAACGACTGCAGACAGTGCTGGAAGCCATCAAGTCATCGGGACTAACGTTAAAAGCAGAGAAGTGTCACTTCGCCTACGAAGAACTCCGGTTCCTAGGTCACATTGTTAGCAAGGACGGTATTTGCCCAGACCCGGAGAAAACAGCTGCAATCGCACAATTCCCACCGCCTGCCGACAAGAAAGCTGTGCGCCGATTCCTTGAGCTGTGCGCTTATTATCGACGATTTGTCAGAAACTTTTCGCGGATCGCCGAACCGTTGACGCAGCTTACAAAGGCTGACGTACCTTTTAAATGCGAAGCGCCGCAAGGAGAAGCCTTCGACGAACTTAAGCGCCGCCTGCAATGCCCTACTGTACTTGGCCACTTTGATGAAAACGCCGAGACCGAAATTCACACCGACGCGAGCAATGTGAGCCTAGGAGCCATTCTTGTCCAGAAGAGTGCCGGACAGGAAAAAGTAATCGCCTACGCTAGCAGGTCCCTTACAAAAGCCGAAGTCAATTACTCGACGACCGACAAGGAGTGCCTTGCGATCATCTGGGCTACTTCTGTTTCGTCCATATATACGGCCGACCATTCAAGGTTGTTAGCGACCATCATGCGCTCTGCTGGCTGGCTAATTTGAAAGATCCCTCCGGCCGCCTTGCCAGATGGAGCCTACGACTTCAAGAATTTGACTTGACTGTAGTCTATAAGTCGGGCCGGAAGCACTCCGACGCAGACTGCCTATCACGCGCTCCCGTCGACGCTCCCCCGAAGGACGATGACGACGACGCCTTTTTGGGACCGGTAAGCGCCAGCAGTTTCGCAGAACAACAGCGATCAGACCCTGAGCTGAAAGCGCTAGCCGATTACTTAGAAGGAAAGACCACTTCCCCTCCTGGTGTGTTCAGGCGACATTCATCATCGTTCGCGTTAAGCAATGGCCTCCTCGTGAAGAACTTCGCACCCAACAGTGGGGAGAGAGAGAGAGAGAGAACAACTTTTATTTAAAATGCCTGCAGAATCGGTTAGGCTCCCTCCAAGCAGGGAGGACAAGCTTTTACCGTGACGCGGCCACTACGTCAGTCTCGTGCATTGTGCTCCTTGAGGTCTTGTTACGTCCCTCGCTACTTCCGCGGGTTCGAGAGGGCCGCCGCCCCCTTCTTGGGGGTGCTGCCCCCCCTCTCCTCGGTTTCGCTCGGTCGATGCCTCTCTAGAGCTGCCGAGACCTGCTGGACGACCTTGAGTTGTGTCTCTTGATCACAGCTCCTCGTTGCAGCCTCTAGCTGCGGCGGGATCGTCGTCTTCTCGCTGGCTTCGCGCGGATTTACGCTACAGTCCCAAAGGATGTGAGCCGTGGTGGCTTTCTCCTTCGCGCACAGTCTACACATGTCGCTCGCGTGCACACTCGGACACATGTGCTTAGCTAGCACCGGGGTGAGCAGGGACCCCGTCTGTAACTGTCTGTATAACACTGCCTCCTTCCGGGTAAGCCCCGGGTGAGGTGGCGGCATAGTCTGTCTGTTCAGTCTGTACCATTTCACTATTTCGTTGAAAGTGGTCATCTTGTCCTTGGCACTGCGCCGCAACCAAGAATCCGAGTCGGCCGTGCTTGCAGCCGCGCGGTTGGTTAGTCCTCGTGCGGCCGAGTTGGCCGTCTCGTTGTGGTTCACGTTTCCGCGTTCTGACACGTCACTGCCCATGTGGGCCGGAAACCACTTGATCACCACAGGACTTTTGCGTCCGATGTCTTCGGGCCTTGCGCAGTATGCGCGCGGCCTCACTACATACCCTACCCTTGGCGTAGTTCTTCACTGCCGTTCTAGAGTCACACAACACTGTAGTGCATCCGGGGTCGGAAACGGCCAAGGCAATGGCCACCTCCTCCGCCCGGTGCGCTTCTCGAGTCCGGACGCTCACCGCGGTCTTCGTTGCACCCGTCGATGCCCCGACAACCACCGCCGCGTATGCGTTGGTGTTCCCTCGATACTCCGCCGCGTCCACGTAGGCGGCGCCTTCTTCTCTGGCGTGGAGGTCTACGAGAGCCCTGGCCCTCGCCAACCTCCTCTCCCTGTTGTGCTCGGGGTTCACGTTCTTCGGGATCGGGAAGACCCTGAGCTTTCTGTTGATGCTATCTGGTATAGGTACGTCTTTCGGCTGCTTGCCTTCCCTCGGTTCGAAGCCAAGGTCCCACAGTATCTGTCTTCCGGTTCTCGTTTCAGAGAGACGCTCGAGTTGCGCCGTTCTCTGTGATTCGGCTATTTCGTCCAGCATGTTGTGGACTCCCAGCGCCATGAATTTTTCGGTGCTCGTGCCCCCGAGGAGACCGAGTGCCGCCTTATACGCCTTGCGTATGGTGGCGTCTATCTTGTTACGTTCACTCGGCCTCCAGTTGTGGAAGGCGGCCACGTACGTTATGTGGCTAACTGCGAAGGATTGAACGAGCCTAGTCAGGCTCTCCTCCTTCATCCCCGCTTTTCTGTTGGACACCCTCTTGATGAGTCTCATTGCCGCAGCCGCTTTGCCCGCGAGCTTGTTGACCGTTTCACCGTTGCCTCGGTTTCGCTGGATGAGCAGCCCGAGTACTCGAATCTTCTCGACCTCCGGTATTACTTGTCCTCCCGCCGTCTTGACCGTGATCTTGGGACGCTCGTACTTGACTTCCATATTCTTTCTTTTCCTGCCCGATCCTTTCGGGGGAATCACCAGCAGTTCTGACTTGGCCGGAGAGCAAACGAGTCCAGACCCGTCCACCTGCTCCTCGATGGCGTTGACCGCTTCTTGCAGCGTTGTCTCGATGTGTCCGTCGCTTCCTCCCGGTAGCCATAGCGTAACGTCGTCGGCGTAGATGGTGTGCCGGACTCCCGCTACTCTTTCTAGCCGGGTGGCCACCCCGATCATCACGAGGTTGAAGAGTAGCGGGGAGATTACCGACCCCTGCGGAGTTCCGACGCTGCCCAGCTTCTTCTCTTCGAGCTGCAGGTCTCCCGCACAGATTTCGGTGGTCTGTTCCGTCTGGAAGTCTTTGATGTACTGGTATGTCCTCCTGCCCATGTTTAGCCTGGATACTTGGGCCAGGATAGCCGAGTGCCTCCCTTTATCAAAGGCGCTCTGCAAGTCCAGCCCGAGTACGGCTCTGTTGTCCTTGGTGCCCGTCGTATCGTCGATGATCTCGTTCTTCAGTAAGATCATGGCGTCTTGCGTCCCGAGTTTGTTCCGAAACCCGATGATGGAATTTGGGTAAAACTCCGATTCTTCCAGGTAACGCTGCCACCTGTTCATGAGAACGTGCTCGAGGACCTTTCCCACGCACGAAGTGAGCGAGATCGGCCTGAGGTTCTCTATGTTGGGCGGCCTGCCAGGCTTGGGGATGAGGATCGTCTTGGCTGCTTTCCATTGCTTGGGTAGCCTTCCTTCTTGCCAGCACTTGTTGTAGAAGTTCGTGAGCGTTTCGATGGCCGCTTCGTTGAGGTTCTTGAGCGCTCTGTTGGTCACTCGATCGGGACCCGCGGCAAACCTTCCATTGAGATCCTGCAGGGCAACTCTGACTTCCCAGGTCTGGATGTCGCGATCTAGCGTCTCGTTCTCTTTGCCTTGGTAATCCGGGTGTCTTTCCGTGGGGGTGGTCGGCAGGTACTTGGCGTCCAAGCGCCGCTTGACCTCGTCTTCCCCGTGTTCGCAGATTGCCTTGTGTAGGATCCTGGCCAGGTTGTTGTGTTGGTGGCCCTTGGTCTTGGTTTCGTCGAGGAGGTGCCGCAACATGTTCCACGTCTTGCCCTTGTGCATCTGTCCGTCGGCTTCGTTCAGGCCTCGTTCCACTGTTGGGTGCATAGCACCCTGCAGTGGACCTCGATCTGCCTGTTGAGCTCGGCGATCTTCTTCCTTAGACTTCGGTTGGTTCGTCGCTTCTGCCACCTCGCCTTTATGGACTGCTTGGCTTCTATCAGGTGGGCCAGCCGACTGTCCATCTTGTCTATCCGTTCGTCCGTCTCTAGCTCTTTGGTGGCTCCTTCCGTCGTCTCAACGACGTTGGCCGCCCATTGCTCGATGTCCGTAATGTCCACTTGCACCGCGGATAGCGCCTTTCGAAAGGCGTCCCAGTCCGTAATGCGATGCTTCCTTATGCCGGTGTTGCCTTGGCCTTCGAGCGGTACGACGACCTCCACGATGTAGTGATCGCTGCCCAGCTCTTGGCCCGTGTTTCTCCATTTCGCTTCTCTTGATCCTCCGTCAGTTTTGACGAAGGTAAGGTCCGGAGTTGTGTCTCTCGTAACAGATGTGCCGATCCTGGTGGGAAAGGCCGGATCCGTGATTAGGTTCAGTCCGACGTCGGTAGCGTCTTGCATCAGCTCTCTCCCCTTGACCGTCGATCTGTGGTAGCCCCAGTCTTGGCTCGGAGCGTTAAAGTCTCCGCACACTACGAGCGTATTGCTCCCCGCGACTGAAGTTGCCTTGTGGAGCAGTGCCTTGAATTTCTGTTGTCCGTGGGACGGATTTTTGTAGACGTTCACCAGGAAAGTGCTCTCCTTCCTCTTCTTGCCCGTGATTACTTCCACCGTGCAGTGTTCGATGGCGCTTCTGCCGATCATTTCGTGTTCCACGAAGGTGATCTTTTTCCTAACGAAGGTGCAGACCCTTCTGCCCTTGCCCTTGGACGTGTCCCTTTTGCTCGGCGGGCTGTCGTGCGATCGGTAGCCCGGCAGTCTCGGCGTCTTTTCGCTGTGTGTTTCTTGAATCATTATGACGTCTGGTTTCCTCGTTAGTTGCTGCAAGTGTTGCTGCAGCACCGCTCTCTTGCCGGTAAAGCCGTTGCAGTTCCAGTGCCAGACCAAGAGGTCTCTCACTGGTGGTGTGGATGTTGCTGTACGTGCTGTCCCGTCCATGATTGCTGCAGTTTGGCGATGATCTGTGCTTCCATACCTTGTATTTGTGCCTGTATCTGCGTCTGCAGCTGTGCTTGCGTTTGCGCCATCATGTTCTGGATCGTGCTCTGTATGTTCGTTGTCATCTGCTGAACCGTTTGCGTGAGCGCAGTAAGGCTTTCGTTGGTTACCTTGCTGATCGCCTCGAGACGGTCGAGTCTGTCGTCCTGTTTTTCGATTCTCTCCATTGTCTTTCGTTCCTTGGCGCCCTCTATGGCTCTCCTCTTGGGAGCCGGTCCCGCCGCTTTCGTGGCTCTCGGGTCCACCTCGACCTCTGGTTCGTCCTCGGTTATCTCTTCTTGTTTCCTCTCTTGTGCGGGCTTCGGCAGCAGTTGCTGCTTTTGCTGCATCGCAATTAATGTCGTTAGCTTCGCGTTGATTTCCTTGATGGTTGCATCCTGTTCGGCGATTCTCTGCTTTAGTTTCTCGTTCTCGTCTCTTAGGGCTTTTATTACCACCCCGTTCTCTTCTTGGAACTTCTTCGTGGCGTTTTGCGCCGGTGGTTGTCTCTTCTCTGCCATGTTTGCCTTGACTGTTTCGGCCCAGGCGACTCTTTCCCCCGATTGCGACGGTCTGTGGCGGCTGGCGCTCCTGCCTCCCTTGCTGTTGTCCCTCTTGCGGCTGCTGTCGCGCTGCCTCGAATCTCCGCGGGTTCTCTCGGCAGACGGCTCTCGCAGCGGCGGAAAGCTTTTCGGATCCAGTTGTTGCTGCCTGGCTTCCATCTTGCGTTCCCATTGCCGTTTTTTGAGCACATACGCCATCTTGTACTTGTTCTTGCATTCCCTCTCGCCCGTTGGATGCTGTCCCCCGCAGAGCCTGCACTTGGGCTTGCATTCGCGTTTGTGATCTTCGCTGGGGTTCGCGATTCCGCAGCCGAAGCATACTCTGGTGTTGGGATTCGGGCATACGTCTCTTCTATGGCCGATCTTGCCGCATTGCCTGCACACGTCAAAGTGCTTGCGGTAAAGCCCGCACCTGACTAATATCGAGCCATACTTGACGTAGTTCGGTACTTTCTCTCCTGCGAAGAGTACTATCACCGTGGTTGTATTGCCGATTCTGTGCGCCTCCACCGCTAGGGGGTTGCCCGGGTTCACGATGTTTTCGGCTATCTCCTCCGGGGTGTCGTCTACGGCTATGCCTCGGATGACTACCTTGACTGTGCCGTCCGGCGCCGTTCGGTAGGCGCTGACTTCGTATGTCCTGTCTCCTACGTTAAGGGTTTTGACCTTAGAGTACAGCGTGGCACGCCTCTCGTCCGGGGTGCTGACCACGATGATGTTTTGCTGCGCGTTCGTGCAGATGGTGCCTGCTTTGGCTTCTTCCTTCGTAACTCGAGCCGCCGTCATGACGGCAGACATAATTATTGAAACCTCAGTTCTCGCTACGTTGAGACCTCCCCGTGGTCTCATGACTGTCTTAGTGTCTTCCTTCGGCATGTCCATCGGCATCCTCGCCGCTTTCGTTACCGAGGCTGCAACTCTCTTAGCAAAGCTGGCCCTAGTCTTGGGTCTAGACTGGCGAGTAATGGCGGCGGACTCACCGTTTTCCTTGCCGGCCATGATCTGCTTGACGCGCTTGCCGGAGGCCGACAAGCCTTCGACTTCTTCCGGTGTAATGTCCTCTCCTTGAACTTCAATGCACGTACGCCCGCCGAGACTGCCGATGCTCGGTGCTGACGTCATGTTGTCTCCCATCGACGTGGCCACTTCCATTTCGGACGCCATCTTGGTCGTACTCGTCGCCGGGTTAGGCCTAGCGGCCGGGCCCGTCGCCACCGGTGGCCGTACTCGTGGTAGGCCGACGTTAGGCTTAGAGAAAAGTCCGCACCGCACCAGAGAAAAGTCCTCGTAAATCGGGAGAATCACGTACCGCTTGGTCAAAACTGGTACCGGTCGATGCCCCGCACCTTCGCGCACACTTTGGTACCAAATATATCGCGGTAACTGTAAATTAACACTGCGTTAATTGGCATAATAGCAGGGGCCGATGAGAAGCGCGTCCCCTCCCATCGGCGACCACAGCGCCCTCTTCCTACCCAACAGGACCGCGCAACTTCTTATAGTGCCTAAAAACCTCCGGCAGGAAATTCCGCAGGCGTTGCAGGATGAGCCCACAGCAGGCCATCTCGGATTTGCGCGCATGTTGCGTCGAATTCAGGAGAAGTATTACTGGCCGCGACTGCCTGCCGAAGTTGCCCACTACGTGAAGACGTGTCGTGAGTGCCAACGACGCAAGACGCCGCCGATCAGACCAGCAGGACTACTAAACCCGATTCCGCCTCCAATCCTGCCCTTTCAACAAATTGGGATGGATCTCCTCGACCCCTTTCCATCTTCGTCTATGGGTAACAAGTGGATCATCGTGGCCACTGACTACCTTACCCGTTACGCTGAAGCAAGAGCACTACCAAAAGGTACCGCGGCAGAAGTCGCCAAATTTTTTGTCGAACAAATTCTCTTGCGACATGGCGCCCCAGAAGTGCTCATCACGGACAGAGGAACGGCGTTTACGGCAGAGTTGACGGAAGCCATCCTGGAATACAGTCATACAAGCCATCGACGAACAACTGCTTACCATCCCCAGACCAATGGCCTTACGGAGCGCCTGAATAAAACTATCGCGGACATGATCGCCATGTACGTCGACGCTGAACACAAGACCTGGGACGCCATCTTGCCGTACGTGATCTTCGCGTATAACACGGCAGTCCAGGAGACGACCAGAGCGACCCCGTTTAAGCTTGTGTACGGCAGGAAGCCCACGACGACGCTCGACGCAATGCTGCCGCACGTAACCAGCGAGGACAACCTTGACGTCGCCGCCTACCTGCAGCGTGCAGAGGAAGCCCGACGACTCGCACGGCTGCGTATTAAAGACCAACAGCGCACCGACAGCCGACGATACAATTTACGACGACGCCACGCCGAGTACAATCCAGGAGACCAAGTGTGGGTTTGGACACCAATTCGCCGTCGCGGATTAAGTGAAAAGTTGTTGCGTCGATACTTTGGGCCGTACAAAATCATTCGCCGCGTCGGACCACTGGACTATGAAGTCATTCCCGGCGGAACGTCAGCATCACAACGGCGACGCGAACGCCCAGAAATTGTACATGTTGTACGACTGAAGCCATATTACGCGCGTTAAAGAATCTGTGGTGTTTAAACTTTGCAGTGTTTATGTTTAACTTTCTTTGTTTTGGAACATCGAGGCGATGTCTTTTGTTTTTTTTTTTTTAAGGGGGGAGTAATGCTGCGAAACCTTCAAAACTGTATTTGTTGTTTTTTAACAGCCGCCGGCATACATGCTTATCACTCTGATTCTGGATCGCGTATCAGTTCCGTAATCTTTGTTTGTTAATGGTCGATGTCGCGAGTCACACCTTTATCAGTTTCGTTGTAGCGCAAGATGCACCGAGATCTGTCTAGAAGGTTCCGGCCACTCGGGTGTCTTTCCACAATGTTCCAGCCCGTGCTGGTAGCTGTTTGCGACGTTATCTAGATTGTTCTGTGCAGCCTTTAAATTGAGCGTTGACGAGTGTGACGGGCATTCTTTGTCCGACGACCGACGAGCACGTTTGTTGCTATCGCCGTCGCCGAGTTGCTTAGTTCTTTTGCGGGCGCAAGTCAGCCCAAATAACGAGTTTCTTTAGTGCAATCATCGACCCTTCATTTGTGTCGTCGACCTCGTCACCACTACGTGACAATATTATGAGGTGCATTATGGTGGATTACAGTGGACGGTGCATTTAAAGGTACTAAAATGCCTGCACCTTCACAGCAGGTAAGTCCTCTTTACAGTTCTCAGTACAAATTGCAGGCCTCGTTATTGATCCTAGCTTTGTGTTTAATCTATTCACCGTCTGGGGGCAAGACCTCGGAATCGAAAGCCAAAGAAACAGACTGACGTGCCGAAAAACCATCTCCGCGGATGGCGCCTCAGTTGCCAAGCCGCAGTGCTGCGGATGATGCAGGGGAAGCTCGTCGTGCTCAATACCTGTGTAGACAAAGCGAATTTGTACTCGACCAAGAGATCAATCGACGGCTTAGCAAGACGGAGGTGCAGCGCGCGACGAAAGCCTCGCCGCAGCGATAGCAGTGCCGACAACATCGCACAAAGCAGGCCTTCAGTTTTCGGCCGTCTCGGAAGAAAATCGCGTGGAGGGCTGGAGTGAAAACGTATACGGAGCGTCAGCATGAAGCAGCCACCGCCGCCGCCCAGGCGCCGGCTCACACTACTGTTTAACTAGGTTTCGTCTTGTTTTTGGGCTTTAACGTCACAAAGCGTGTCAGGCTATGAGACATGCCGTGGTGGGGGGCTCCGGAAGTTTCGACCACCTGGGGTTCTTTAACGTGCACTGACATCGCACGAAGGAAAGAAGCCAACAGTCGGCGAGGCCGCTTTCCTCGGCCTCGCCGACTGTTGGCTTCTTTCCTTCATGTATTATAACGAGCACCCTCATTTCCCCTTAACTGACATCGCACGGCACACAGACGCCTTGCTTTTCACCTCCATCGAAAAGCGGCCTTCGCGGTCGGAATTCAATGCCGCATCCTTGGATACAACAATCTAGCGCCCTAACCACTGCGTCACTGTGGCAGGGCAGTTTAACTAGGCTTGAACAAACATAGCTTGTAGAGACCGTAGATGTATGGTTACAGAAAAACACATCGGAAAAGGACTCGTTCACAACGAGAAAGAGTGGGAAGGTCGACGGCGACTGCAGTTTAGCGAATTTTATTTCGCCTGTTATACACTAAAACAAATGGAAACAGTTGTAGACTCAATAGAAACAATCTATGCACGAGGTACTATGCACGCGTTGACGCAGAAGAGGAGGAGGGCTATTTGGTCACGCTGTTCCCAGGGGCACGCGCATCCGCGAGCAGCTATGCCTGTCGGCTCTGCTGTGAACGCTCTGCCTTTTTCCCGAGCATATTGATGCACCCAGGCTCCATCAGAAAAATGCCATTCTTGTCACGCCATCCTTGACCGGTTCTTTATGAGAAGGCGGAGGGTAAAAGAGTCCCGCTACAAGACCGTCACCTACAATTACCCAGAACAGGTAAGCGACAAGAAGTGAGGAAGAATCCCTGTCGCGGCGGTCGCATTTCGATGGGCCCCGCCACAGTTTTTCAGTGCTTAGGGCGCTCGACTGCTGATCACAATGTAGCGGGATTACGGCGGCTGCTTTTGGGATGGAGGCGGAAAGCAAGGCGCCCGAGCCCTGTGGGGTGGCGCTGCATATTGCAGAACACCAAGCGGTCGAAATTTCAGGAACCCTCCATTACAGCGTCCCTCACAGCGTGAGTAACTCCGGGGCGTTAAAACGCTGAAACCATAAACCATATTTCGATAGAGGTAAATACAAAAGTTGGCAGTGCATTGCGCGATGTCAGTGCACGATTAAGAACTCCGAGTGATAGGAATTGATCTGGTGCCTTCTACTTCATAGGACATACAAGCATGGGAACGTTAAATCACTACGAAACATGCAGCACGAGAGCACTACAGCTGAAAAATAGGCGCCACACATCAAGCAACCCACACCAAGCTACATCTGTGTGTCGGCTGCGTCTTTGTGTATGTGTGTCCATTGCTGCGCGGCGTCTATATCGTAGTTCTTTCGTATTTTGCGCAAACAAGTTCAGGTACAAATGATTCAACAGCATGTCGCATGCCATACCAAATTAAATCGGCCCGCTATCATTGTTTTGAGGTTGCACCGACGCGCTTTGAGAAAGTACGTCGAGCTCTCACCACGCAAGTGACGTGTGCCAGTGGTTCGGTCAATTCCGAGCTAGTTGACAGTTCCAAGGAACTCGTTATTTTCCCGATGCGAGTTTGTTTGAAGGGACCTCCTTGTAATGTGTCAGGATCGCGCGTTAATCGCGATGCCACGATAGAGCATCATTCAGTGACGCGTCCGCGGTGATCCGAGCCGCAATCTCGCTCTGACTGCGTGACAAGTGGTTTCACACTTTTTATGCCCGTTTACAGCACATGTCTCATCCATCGCAATGAGCCTAGTGGCTTTCGTCCGGCCTTCAGCAGAATCGATTATAGGTTTCGCGGTTTCGAGCAGGACAACCGCAATTTGATTTTTAAAACAAAATAAAAAATTCTTCGTGTAGTGAGACTTCGCTGCACCACGGGTGCGGACGGTGCGGAAAAGGTAACAAGAACCCCAGGCCGTCGAAATCTGGAGCCGTCCATTGGCACTTCTCACGAACTCACCCTCGGTTTCAGCAGGGAAATAGCCGCATTGTGCTGTCTTAACGACCGTCCGTATCTTGAGTCACCTCGTTAAAGAATACTGAAGATGAGCATACCTGACAGAATGGAGCTTATTTTATCTGTCTTTAGCGGCGAACGCGATCTTCTTAGGGCAAACTACTCAGCCCTGACTACTTTCGAAGTATCTAAACGCGACCAGCTTACCAGATATTTATTTCTGTACGACACATATCCTAGAAATGACATATGTAGTCACCCGCAACACCAACGTGTGACGCAAGACCTGTTCGCATTTTCTCTCAGTGAGAAGGCATGTGGATACGACACGTAAAATTTTTCTCCCTGCAGGCTTTTCTGTAAAGCTCGTTTTCATTGGTTTCGGCTAATGTTTGTGTTTGCAGTAGCGCTTCAATGTGGCGATCAGCCTACGACATCGTTACACCCGTACAGCGCTTAGATGCGGCCACATTCTTTGGCGGTGAAGTGAATGATTTTCATCTACACCCCACAGTTTAGCTATAGCATCTGCCGCAAGCTCCCTGAAAAAAATGAAAACGCTCTATGAAATCGCAGGATGCAGCGGCCACGCTGATACAGTCGGCATACCGTGCTCACCTGGCTAGGAAGAAAGTCGACATGATGAAAGTAAGACTAAAAACCAAAGTCCCTGTAAGGAAGCGTGCGCTAATTGAACCTTTTGTTTTCCAGAGGTTGCAGCATCACCGCGGCACGCGCACCAGCCGCGTGGTGGCGCCAGGCAGAATCGATGCAGCCACCCCGGGTGTTATCCCACCGCATGGCTACAGCGACCGCCATGATGTGTCCACGAGGCTGCGAGGTTGTCGAAACTGTGGCTGCTTTGTGAAGAGCCACGGAGCTCGCTATACCCGCAGCTCTAGCGGAGATAGCATGTGCAGTCAGAAAAAATGGTCCGGCAACATTTTTCGCCGCGCTCGGGCAAGGAGCCCAAGCTACGACCCGCAACTGCATACTTTAACGTATAACCAAGTCCCACAGTTCCAAACTGTGGTGAACGCAGAACACCGCTTTCGCTCCTCAAGGAATGATGCTGGCGCCGGCGCCAGAGCTAAACAGCCCAAAGCCCTGCTCTCTGATAGAAGCAGCTCTGCGAGGTCCTCCGGCACCGAAAGTCATTGTTTTGAAGGTCGTGGGGCTTTGAAGGTGCCAAGTGCAAGTAGTGTCCAGCATCCCATAACCAATGATGGGCCAGCTACTCATCGGCGAACAAGAAGCTTCGGAGGTGTCCAGACAAAACCCGATGTCTTGAGTTCTCCTTTAGAAGGTCGTGCACGCGCCCGCTTAAGAAGCTGGGAGTATGAGCGGAACGAAAGCTCATACAACCAGACGCACAAGGCGTACGAAAGAAACCAAGAACATGAGTCAACGTACCAAAAACAGCGAACTTTGAAAGAGCCCCTCCAGACAAGCTGCGGTAAACCAGCCATCAGGTCGTTCAACCACACAGATCACCGTTACCTTGGAGGGCGACTGATGACGCGCGTGCAGGAAAGAGAGAGCACCATCAAAGAAGCACGTGACGCTGAAAGCGGTGATCAAGCGTCCCTCGCAAATGCTGTATACCTACCTGAAGATCCTTCACAAACAGAAAGATGGGTCCTTGACCAAAACTTCCACGTGTCAGAGCATGAGCCTCTTCGAGCAGAAAATGCGGCTGATCCCGTGCTCATATTTGGGCACGCTGCATCCCCATTTGAGACGTCCACTGACGTGGAAAACACGCAGTATCATATGGACACCGCGCGAGGAGCTTACGATGGCTCATCTGAGGACACATCGCCGCCGCTGCTGGGTAAACACCTCCGCTTTCAGGCATGTACCTACTCACCCGAGCAGACAGCCAGACGAAGTTACAAACAGATAATCAAGGAAGAGCAAATTAAAGAAGCTGCGACCACCTCCTTCAGACGCCGTCGACGCTCACATTTACACAAACCTACTTCCCGTGTTTCCACTTCGCCTTCATTATCCGACGAATGCGATAAACAAGAACCTCCTGTAGCCGACTGCGAAAAAACAGCGGACCACTGCATCAGTGAGAAGGATGTTCGGCGTACGGAATCACTCCGCGACGAGCGTGCATCTCCGGTATCTGAAACCCAAGAAATTGTGACCTATCGTGCCAGTACGAGCACCGGTCGGCTTGCACAAGTGGGCAGCTGCAAGTACAGAACCCTTGCAGCTGACTTTATGGACAGAATGGACCATCGTGAAAGCAAGAACTGGGAACTGCGTACACAGGGAGGCCGCGATCAACGTAGAGCCCCTGCATCCAACTTTGGGAAAATTGTGAACCGTCGCATCAGCGAGAGCAAGGAAGGGCATCCAAAAGTGTTCCGCGACGTGTGTAGATCTCCTGAGATCGACTTTGTGGGAACGATCGACTATCATATGCCCGAGAAGAGGGAACGGCGTACAAACCTGAGCCGAAACGAGTGCAAACCTCTTGAACCCAGCTCTGTGGCGCGTATAGAGCAACGTGTTAAACAGAACAGCCACCGGCGTACAGACGTAGGCCCTGCACCCAATTTTGCAGAAAGAGCGGAGCGTCACATCAACGAGAGAGGAGGACGGCGTACACAACCGTTCCGTGATGATTGCAGATCTTTCGCAGATGACATCGCGGCAACGATTAACCATCATGCAAGTCAGTATATAAGAGAAAATACGAGGCGCCGTTCAGAAGCGGGACGAAAAAATTGGAAAGCGCACGGAGACGACTTTGATGAAGAGACCACCAAACGCCGTTTAAGTGACATACCGCGACGTACAGAGGTAGGCCGCGACCAGTGTAAAGCCCCCGCGTACGATTTTGCGGAAACGGTTGATCTTCGCATCAAGGAGAGTAGAGGGCGCCACACAAGAGTAGATCGTGACCAAGGCAAAGGTCCCGCTTCTGACTTCGCGGAAACAGAGAACAATCGCGTCAGCCTGAAAACAAGACGCCCAACAGCAGCTTTGCGTGACGAGTGCGGGTATCACGATATCGACATTGCGCGATGTACGGACCGTAGTTTCAGCTGTAAATCGGGTATGTGTACCGAAGTCATCCGCGAGGCATGCAGAGATCCTGGACAGAACTTTGGGGAGACCAAGGACCGCTGCGTCTGCGAGAACAGGCGACGGGGTACAGACGTAGGCCGCGACCAGAGCCAATTCCCTGAATTTAACTTTGCTAAATGTATGGACCGTCGCATCAGCGAAAACATGGGACGTCGTCCAGATGTGGGCTGCGACGAGGGCACAGCTCCTGCATTAGACTTAACAGAAACTATGGACCGCCCCATCAGCGAAAACACATGGCAGCACAGAGAAGTTACCTGGAAGTGGCAAGAAGTATCAGGAAGAGTGAAAGCATCTCAACAAACGCAGAAAAAACTCGCGTGGGACGATGCTCGCACAAGACGTCAGTCTTTTCCGCGTGACGAGGCACAACACTCGGAGAGGATATTCACGAAACGATCAAGGCCTCTCATGGGAGAACAAGAGATAGGGAACATCCATCCACATCCGAAAAATTGGCATGCCACCGGTCGCGACGGCAGCAGTGATCAAGCTCTGCCCTTAGCCGACGCAGGCATTATGCCGTCTGCAGAGCATCGTTCCCGAAACGTTTCGCGCTTAAACGCTACGAAAGGGGATGACACCACTAGCAACGAAAAGAAGCCGAGGTTCTCGCGCGACACTTCAAGGAGGGAGCTAAGCCGCTCTCTTAGTGGCAACACGGTGTACTGGAGCCCAGTAACCAAGATTTTGCCGTCAATGACCTGGCTGACAACCGATGAGCGGTGAGTTCAAATTTCTCCCAAGGCGGCCCATTTGTTCGCCGTTTGAAGTGAATGTGCCGAAACAATCTTGTCTGGTTTGTGTGGGACGTGTAAAAGAGAAGGGGACCCGCGAAAATGAGTCGGTAAAGAGCAAAAGCCCTACTAGAGAGTCATAGTAAAGCGCGATCCGCTACCGTGACCCACTTCCGCGCGCCGCCAGTGTCACGGCCGGACTCGAGGGAGAGCCCAGTGCATGGGCGCCGATCGGTCCCGACACGAGGATGCTCCTGCGTGGACCGTCCAGCTTATAGTTTTCGTTGGTGAGGCGATCTGGCCATGCGCAGTGCAAGGCGCGGTGGCAGGAAACAGTAACGAATCGTGAATTGCACCAGGCTATAACTATTACATTACTTTTACGCCGAAATTGAAATGCTATAACCATCCTGCTCGGCAGGATTCCTTTATATAGCCAATACAGCGTGATCACCGCCCCTTCCTTTCTACCCCGGTCGGTGTACTCTTCTCCTTGTGCGTCTTTTGTCACTTGCGGAAACGCGACGCTCACACACGGTGTAGGGATGGAAGCAGGGAGGGAAACAGCAGATGGTGGCGAGGAATTAAGGATAATTTCGCGTTGATTTTTTCCGTTGTGCACAGGAGAAAAATCCTGGGATCCTTTTCAGACGACTGGTTTTATACTTCCAAAATGGCTCCAGATCGTCCGGTCCCCAGAGGGAATTGTCACTACCTTCTTTTCATCGGCGGCATATCACCTGCCCAACCAGCCAACTATGCTGATGGTAAGCCCCCCTTGAATTCGAATTCGCAGAATTCGCAGAGTTGCCCATAGCCTGCGTCGATGTAGAAGCGGGAGTTAGGAAGGCAGCAAGTGAGCAACGGATATTTTATTTGTCGAGCTACTGAGTGAGAGTAACTGAAAGAAGTCAAATTCATTTTCGGTATATGCAGTCACGTACAGTCTTCTTCGAAGTCCTGTAGCCAAAGATTTTTCGTCTCAGCTGCAAAATGGAGCCATGACGGCATCATTAAAGGCTGAAGTGCATTTAAAACGCTATCTTGTCACAGCAAGAAACTATCGCATTGCATTTCACAGCCCTTTAGCACTTGACGGTGACATGAGTGCTGCATTTAGCGACTGATACAAAACTCCTTTAGCTTTAAGATTTTACAAGTACCCTAAATATACATAACATCGGCTTATTTTCTCAAAGAGCATCAAATGAAAGTTCACGGTTTCCGTTTTTCTCTCCGTCTCCTGCTTACTGTACATCCCTGACGTTTCCCATGTGGGCGAGTCGTTAGCACCAAACTTCGGCTTCTTTTTGCAATCTCTAAAAACGTTTGACAAAAGCAGTTGTTGGGCGAGTTGGTGTTTTCGATGATCCATGACTACAGCGCAAAAGACGGGACAAAGATGAAGAGGAGGGACACCACAGCGCTGTGCGGTGTCCCTGCTTCATCTTTGTCCCGTCTTTTACGCTGTCGTTATGAAATTTCTAACTCTCCCTTATAGCTCCGACGTGTTACTGGGCCGTCGGAAAAAAAGCACACGCTCTTGAAAGGTGGGTGCAAAAGATAAGCTTATTCCTGGGCATACGCGACACATGCAGGTGCCGCAATACTCCTGTATGATCCAAGCACGGATAGCTGGGAATCCAACGGATTCGTGCCTGAACCGAGGTGCTACCACACGGTCGTCAGAGTAGGCACCAACGACCTCGTCGTGGCAGGCGAGTATAGGGTAAAACGTCCTCAGACGACGGCTCTTCTCGGCCCGTCGCGCAGTGTTAGGCTCAGCAACTGGCATGGAAAGAAGTACTTTGTCATCTATAGGTCCTCTGGCATGAGGGCAAACTAAATCTGCGTGTTCTCCTCTATACGAGCGATGCCTACACTACTTTTCAAGATCAAAGGAGGAGCCGAAGTGGATTGGATCCTTGATGGTACCCAGTTGTCTCATTGGTGAAAACATTCACAGCACAAAAGAGACGTAGACACAAGCGTAAAGAACAAACAATACAGTACAGGTGCTACACTTGCATCTGAATTTTATTTGAAACGGTTTGACGCTTAAATGCAAACAAAGCTCGTGGAGTGAAGTCTAATCACAGTTGTCCTAAAGGCCATTTATTTATCAAGCAAAGATAACGACGGCGTGCTAACGCAATTGTCACCATCTTTTTGTTGTGAAAAGCGTCTATTCGCACTTGAGCTTGTCTTTTCCATGGCCTCATTTCGCGCTTCAGCTTGTCTTTTCCATGGCCAAGGACGGGTGTATTTGCATTTCCGGCAGACGATGGTAGGATGCCCACTTAACTAGTTTGGAGTGTTGTAGAGCTCTTTCATTGAAACAACGGCCAGTTTAGCCGATGTACGCTTTTTTGTCTCATTACTTGTACCGGTGGGAACCACTTCCAAAGAGCATTTTACGCTCGCCTTACACGTTTTCATGCTCACAAAACAAGATGCATTATCGTTCGAAGCATACAGCGACAGGCTCGGAGTAAAGAACACGCAATTTTTATACATAAAACTCAGTAATGTAAGAAATTCACATAGGCTAACGTCAACACGTTCTATTTCCAGCTTGCTTTTAGGGAAAATGTGCATTCGTGAATACCTCGTGCTTCCTGTCTTCAAGAAATAACTGTTTTATTATATAAACTGTACCTGAAAACATTTCATACATAAACAGACCTACCTGCACAACCGGTATTTACCAGCCACTGGTCATTTGATTTTTTTTTTTCTTGCCACACACACATATACCATCAAAGCAGGTCGACGGACGCAAGCGACGCACAGTAGTCCTTAAAGTGAAACACACTTCTCGGGTATTTTTGTTTCTTTTCCGTAGTCGTCGTGCGTAAACTTGCACGCGCTACAGTCGCGGCGGCGGCCACATGCAATTTCACGGCCGCAGCAGCTCACTCGCCTAAGCAGCGTGATTCCTTAGGTATGAAGGTGGCCTCTGCGCAGGTGGCCTGGACCCTCTGTGTGTGACGAGTAGCGGCCAGATGCAGCCATCCAACAAGGCCTTCTTCTACAGTCACAAGAGGTGCAGGTGGATGGAGCTGCCCCCGATGAACAGCGAACGTGCCTTCCACGCCGCCGTGGGCTTGCACGACCGCATGATCGTCTTCGGTGGAATCGATAGCACCGGCCGGTGAGCTCACCTGACCTCCCACTCGGGAGCTTTGAGCGTGCGACAGACTGAAGTTGGCCGCTCAAGTAGGCAGTGGTGAATGCAAAAATAGAACCATAGCCAGTTTTCCCAGCTCTTTTTCACTTCCAAAGCAGCATTGGCACGTTTTATGGCGAATCCCGTTTGGGGATTCGGACATGACCGACAAATGCTGTGTATTTCTTGTGCGGCGAATCGTGAAGGTATAGGTAAGTGTCGTTAACATGTCCAGCTTCTCAGCAAGCTTTCCCGTTCTTTGTTTGCCGTAGTGCTGACCGATTTAACGGGAAGAAAAATAATAAGATTGGCGTAGACTACCTCCGAGAAATCTACAATTATTACGTCGAAAGCCTAACTTGATCCATAAGTGGTGTTAATGGAAGTGAGAACAGGAAGTGGCAACAAAAAAAAATTACTTGAATTCGTACCAAAATGGACTCCTTCCATAAATGTTATGTCGGCTTCACCTGAATGCTACATGCTACACTAATGGCGGATCTTTACATTATAATTGATTAGTATGATTTATACACCAGAAAATGTTCACATACCAGTTCCTCGAGCGGCACTTCGTGCATCTGCAGCACAGTAACATGCAGTTCGCCGTATGCCGTTAATTGTAAGTATGTGGGTCCACCAAGAAATGAGACAGATACTGCGCTTTTTTTTTTTAGCACGAAATCAAGCCACCTAAAGCCATTTAACAATTTGCCAAACTCTGCGCCAGTCTGTCAATGATGAACCGTCCAGCAAAATTATGCTAAGCGCGTCAAACAGTGCTGTATTACACGTCAACTGTATAAGCGATGATAAGCCCCAGCGATTTTTTGACGCTGGAATTACTTCCGTTATGAAAGAAAATGCCAAAGCATGGGGAAACGTAACCAAATGATGAAGTCCTTCTAGGTATTTCTGTAAAAAAAAAAAAAAAAAAAAAGAAAAAAAAAGAACAAAAAAAAACAAGAATATGTACTTTTAAAGACAACAAATATTTTTTTAGCTGAATATGCGTTTTTTTTTTCTACCACTATAGTAATATATAGGAAGGTTTAGACGCAATTTATCATCAAGGATTTTGCCAGTTAGCTTTCCATATTACTACAGACTGCATAGTTTAAACAAGTGATCGATTTTGACTACGCTTCTTAGCGAGGACTAAAGGTGGCGAAACGGATTTTATGTAATTTTCAATTGATTGTCGCCAGAACAAGATAACTTTTTTCTTGTGATAAAACTTTCTATTTACATTCCACAAATTCTGGAAGATGCAGTACAGGACCATGTTATTCAATTACATCACCACGACGGACCTCAAAGCGATAATTACATAAAGCCTCTCTAGAACTCACTATAGAACTGGTTGTAGACCTTATTGGCGGCGGCGGCCAAAGTCGTATTTTTTTTTCAGCTTACTGAGTAAATGTTTCTTCGAAATGAAACCGGACGGTGGCTAAAAGAAACACAGACATGCTCACCCTAGATTCAAGTTCGGTACATGTCCGCATGTAATCGTTTCTGTCTGAAAGTTATAAATCATAACGCAACTAGTTTTGCTAATTTGCAGCCTTTGGAAACCGCAAATAAATTAAACTGCCCATGCTTAGGTACATATCAACGTTAATAGTATAAAAGTGGTCTGGAAATCTGCGCGGTAAAAAAAAAAAAAAAAATGACGCACCTCATTATTCCGAGGTAAAGAAATAAGACACCGCCCAGTCGAAAAAAACTACAGAACTGTGTCAAAAATACGACAAAATATCTTATAGTTCTGTCGTAACCATCAGATTTTTCTGTAGTTCTGTAGTACTTTTCTGTAGTTCCGTAGTTTTTCTGTAGCATATTTCTGTTGTCTGTAGTTCTGTAGCACTTTCCTGTTGTAACTACAGAAATTTCTGACGTTACTACAGAATGTTCTGTTGTCGCAACAGGTTTCCCGTCAAAAACCGCACAGAAATTCTTTCGTAACATCAGAAAATGTTCTGTAGTTGTTTCCGACTGGGCGTGAATTAACTAATCATTAAGGTTGCGTGATTATTGCAAAATATATTAACCTTGAAGCAATAGCAACGAATTTACAAATCCATAGCAGTAAAGTGCGGAGGAGTAGCTCTCGGAACGCACAAAGACAAATATTTCTACCTGAAAAGAAGAGTATGTTGCAATTTCCCCGCTATCGACTGATACCGTCTGAGAGAAAAAGAAAACTCTCGTGAGTTGATGAGATCGGCTGCTAACCTAACGAGGCTGTGAGACGTGCGACTGTCTTTACGCAGGACGCTAAGTAGCGCAGAAGCATACTGCATCAATACCAGCCAATGGATGCTCATCCATCCTATGCCGGTAGGGCTCATGGGCATGGCTGCCGCTGCAATAGACAATCGTGTCTACATTGTGGGCGGCATCTCCCGCGATTCCGGCATAGAATCCCTCCAGGACTCTGTCTACGCCTTCGACCTACGCAGAGACGAGTGAGTGCCCACTGAATGCCATCTGGTGGCAAATTTTCCATTTATTTTTATTTTTTGATGAATAAGGCGAGTGATATCGCGTCCGATGAAACTTAAATGCGGAAACTTCAGCCCAACAAAGGCAGCACGTTGGCCGCACAGGGTCAGCATCGAAGTGCCCAAGCCTTACTTTACATAAATTTGTCAAGTACGCAACCATTATTTACTTCTTTTTTTCCAGAAACCGCAGTAACGAATCTGCGACAAACAAACTCATGTATTATCAGTAAAAGCAAAGAGGCCGTGTTTTGCAGTTGGTCCGCGCTACCACCGATGCCTGAGAAGAGGGCCTTCTGTTCGGCCGCGCCCATAGAGCGCAATCTGTGGCTGGTGGGTGGTGTCGTTCAGCTGCAGCCCGAGGTCAGGTGCACTGCGCGCATCGACGTACTCCGCCTGTCGTCTTCCACCATCGAGCGACGCTCTGAGCTCCCCGCGCCGAGGCACTCGGTTCGCTTGGTCAAGACAGGTGAGAGGAGAACTTCGCCACCGGAGCGTTGTAGATAGCCATGTGCGCAGTCCGATAAAAACAGTCGCATAACCCGAACTGAGGTGTTCCGGCTTTCGCTCTGAAGCAACCGTCCGCGTATTTCTAACCCCTTTTGCACAGTAGTTTTTACAACGTGCGGTTACAGCTCACCCGTTGTTACAGCTCAACAACATCCACCGAAGATAAAAAAAAAAAAAAAAAACCCGTGTGGTGTATTTAGCTCCGTTTGTTGTGTGCTGCGCATTTTATTTTCGTATACTTTAGGTCAGTCCATACACCAACTGTCCTAATGTCTAAGCAAAAGTAAAGGGGACACTTAACCTCCGCCTAGGAGCATAATGCGATAACAGCCTGTGATCCTAATTGCACACATATTCATTAGCATACAGTCGTAGGATACCACATTACCTGAAGGAACACATAACATGCATGTAAACCCTTCCGTCATCCCAAATCGTACAAGCACGCCTCGAGGGGCCTAGAGTCAGAAGAGTGCTTGATTAACATTGTTGAAATATTCTTTAAGTGAAATTCTTTGCATCAGAAGTTTAAATCATTTAAAACTTGCGGCAACCTTTCATTTTCACCACGATAAAGAAAGTCTCAATACCATTCCATGTGTGACGCACGTTTTGTCGGGAGCGTTGTGGGGAGTTTGAAATTCCCGCGTGAAGTAATGTGGCTGTGACGAATCTTCCGATAAGAAATATTTTGTTGCTTATAGCCCAACTACGTGGACGCCGCCTTTTCTGCAAGATTGGATCCTCAGCGTATCGTATTAAAATGAAGTCCAGGACGTTCGTCGATAATACTTAGCCGCATTAATACCCTTTGTTAGGTGGTGCATGCTTTATAGGGAACGTAGCACTGAGGCTGTTTTAAATTTGCTACAAACTTCAAGGGTTCTGAAATCGACTCATTGCTGATCACGACTGTTAAGTTACCGTCCGTTTTTCTTTCATTCTGCTGCACTCTTCTAGTTCCCGTTAAAAAACAGCCCAGTTGTTCTGAAAGTGACAAAAATTACGTTATATCCTGTGGTCGCAAACAACTCAAGGACGCAACGGCACCCTCAAAAGAGAGCCTTCAGCCAATGGCGTCGTGGTTTTAATCCCACATCACCGGTGCGCCTGCCATCCACCTGCGATTCTTCGCTAGGGAATTAACCGTGATGTCATCAGAGGTCGCCGCCTTTGACTGAAGGGCCTCCTTTGACCCGCAATCGGCGCAACGTTCTTGAGTTGTATTCAAATTTAGGGCAGGAGTTCTTACACAAACACAGCGAAACGAGCAACATTGTTCCAATAAGTGTAGCGCGCAACAAATGCTGCTAATAGCTGTCATCTGGAAGTCTTCCAGCGACTTTAAATTATTGGATGAAAGCACTCCAAGGCCGATCCCAAACATCGCCTACTATGATGTGTTCTTTCGTCGTTCAGCAAACAATGCGTGGCACTTTTAAGGCATCCAGAGCAACACCGTTCAACGAGTAACAGCTGTCGAAGGCAACGCTACACAGAGAGACTCTGCGGCAACGCAGTTTCATAGATTTTCCTACTTTTTGTTTCCTTGTGTGTTCTTACTGTTGTTCCTGTTTATCGTCTTGTGCTTGTGTACATCAAGAGCCCAAAGCGTGAACAGAAATGTTGGCCGCGACGCGCAGACTACGAGGTGTACCTGGTGGGAGGACAAGACGAGAGCAACCGGCCGTGCGGTGACGTGATCCAGTTCGACCGTGTCCGTCGCAGCTTCGTGGAATGCGAGCCACTACCGAGAGCCTTGACGGGCGCTGATATTGCCATGCGGTACCCTGAGGAGAACTCCTCTTGGGTGCTAATTCATCGACGAGTGAGTATAACCACAGGGCACCTTCGATGGCGGCACGACGTTTTCCCCACAGCTTCTCCTGCAACGGCCCATCGAAGCAGGCGTCCCGTAATGACCGCAGTCGCGCCTTCGCGCCTAACCCTTCATAAAGGCCCCGTGGAGCGTTTTTATTCCATAAATTTTCTAGATTGCGTTAAGTCATGCCGTGTCTAGAGGTTAATCAGAAAAACAGCCACCCCGCCGGGGTGGCGCAGTGGTTACGGCGCTCGACTACTGTTCCCAAGGACGCGGGATCGAATCCCGGCCTCGGCGGCAGCTTTTCGACGGAGGCGAAAAGCAAGGCGCCCGTGTGCTGTGCGATATCAGTGCACGTTAAAGAACCCCAGGTGGTCGAAATTTCCGGAGTCCTCCACTACGGCGTCTCTCATAGCCTGAGTTGCTTTGGGACGTTAAACCCCACAAAACAAACCAAACCGAAAAACAGCCGGGAGATAACGCTGCAGGCCGGCTCGTAATGGTGATGTGGAAAAAGGAGCGTGTGTGTGTGTGTGTGTGTGTGTGTGTGTGTGTGTGTGTGTGTGTGTGTGTGTGTGTGTGTGTGTGTGTGTGTGTGTGTGTGTTGGGGGGGGGGACTTCAAACGAAATACAGGCCAGAAAAAAAATGGTTTCGAGTGCAAACTGCGATTGCTTGATAGCAGCCGTCGCATGAAAGTAAATTATGTTTTTCCCTGAAATATGTTTTTTTTTTCTTTTTCCGCGCAGTCACACAGCCAGACATGAACCCCAGAACCGCAGAACCGCAGAACCGCAGAGATCATCTGGAGCGAAATTTTTTTGACAGTTCGACAAGAGAAGTGACAATAACGTTTACATCTGTTTGGACAAGCTGGTTAGAGCATAAGAAATTGAACTGGAATCCTCGTGTGAAAAAGAGCGCAGCTTTATTTTGTGGAGCCTCCTTAAAAAAAAATAATAATAATAATAAGATATACCTAAGAAAGCCGGGCCTGAGAACTCCTTCTAAGGGGTCGGTGGTATGCGAACCAACCGCGTAAAGCAGTCGAGGCGGGCGACCAAACCACCAGCCCATCCAGTGGCGTCGCGAGCGGGGTGCGGGGGGTGCGGTCCGCACCGGGTGCAGCGCTCAGGGGGATGCAGCTTGACAGTGAGATGGAGGAAGGGACGGGGGGAGAAATGAATTATTGGGGAAAGATGCGAAAAGGCGCGCATTAGTGCCGCTGACTGCCAAGTATGACCTTCTCGTAGAACGAATAATTCTGTTGTGAGAGGTCGAAAACGCATGCCTTAGTTTAGGCCAGACTCTACACAGTTTTGACGTTGGATTGGGCCTGTGTACGTGCGTGCACCCTAGAAACACCAGCATTAACCCGATACCCATCGCAAACACCTGCGCAGTAGCGTGTCAGACGACACCCATCAGCGGCCGCGCCGCCGCATCGCCTCTGCATAAGTGCAGTTCACTCTCGTTTCCCAAGCGACATGACCGCTGCAGTATCTCTGCAGCAGTCTTTTGTCTTGTTCATTTATCTTCTGAGCCTTTCTCGTTCCTCGGCCCAGTCAGGCATGCCTCGCACTTCCAAAACGCCGAAAGGCACGGGATGCCTGTTGCTCAATGGAATGACAATTGGTCTGAAAACCACGCGCCGACTAGAAAAAAAAATATGATAATAATGAGGACACCTTTAGCAAGGCCAGGCGCTTTAAAAGGGGAATTGAGAGTGAATGTACCCAAGGATGCTCACGCAGTGCATTATGCGGTTCTTACCACTTTTTTTTTTTTCTGAAAAGGCAAAGTCATTGTTAAAATTAGAAAGGGTTGAAAAAATTAGCCTGGAGACGCCCACCGCGTTTCTCGGAAATATGTGCTTTTAATGTAATGTATATCTGAATTACCAGTCGTTGAACACGATCACTGCGTCCTAGAGTTACAAAGAAAAAAAAATAATATTCACTCGCACTCCGTGATTGAGTGCAGATCGAATTTGACTTCAAAGCAAACCTTCAGGAAAGAATAGGCAGAAAAGAAGTTGCGATTCGGTACTTCAAATGCGGGCACGGGAAATGGGAAGGGGGGGGGGGGGGGGGGGGCGCCTCCGCACCGCGGGTGCGGGTGACCCTAGCGATGCTACTGAGCCCATCCGTCGCCTTTTACCCTCTCCCACGCCCTCTCTCCACCTCTCTTTAAAGAAGAGACGGGACTCCTTTTTCCCAACTCCCCCGTAAAAGTGCAGAGTGTATTTCCTTCTCTTTACTCTACCACCTGCAAAATTAAGCAGGTGTGCTGCGGACGTCGACAATGACGCGAAACTGAGAAACAAGCTAAGTCAGAGAAATACGCAGAAAAATTCGAACTTTTAAAGGTGAAATTGGCGCTTCCAGAGGCCCTCCGGTTCAAACAGTGGTTTTGCTTGTTGTAAACAAAATATCGTCGCGGAATTGAAATAAAGATAGGCGGAGTTAGGCGACTATAGGTCGGCGTATAATCGGCCTGGCCACATCAGGATATATCAGCAACAGTAGGGCGCCCACAGAGCTCACAAAAAAAGAATAGGAAAATTAAGCACATTTAACTAGTCACCAACGGCTACAGCCTCAGTTGCACTTTTCAGTCTGCAAGATGCGGTCATCTCGCGACCATGGATTGGCTTTTGCAAACACCCACCAAGCAATGTGCTATTGGTTTTAACGAAGAACCATCTTCCGCAGAAAATTGCTTTGGCCATTATCGTTCGAACTCGTCCACGCACTTTGGATGATATGAATGGACTTATTGAGGATCTGGATGGATACACCGATGGTAACGGCTAGCTTATGCTAGAAATCTGTGAGCAGCTTAACCTAGTTATTGCGAATAGGGGAAGGAAATGTAAAGGCCAAATCACGTGGAAATTCCGGAATAGGCAAACGACCATTTATTACTGCTTGATGTCGCCGGGACTCTGCAATCAGCTCGCGAGGATAACAATTGATGAGCAAGGCGCGTAGAGCCTGGAAAGTGGCCGTAAACGTATTAGCCTGCAGATAGGACACCTGGTCGAAAGTAAAAACCAGGAAGCACGAAGAACAAATGTTAACTTCACCGATAAACAACTAAAGCTAATAACATCAGGCATTGAGGAAACGATAGAGAAACATCTCATGGAGGAGTGGGATATTAACAAGTTAGCACAACTGATCCGTACAAAGCTTCGACAAGTAAGAGAGTCAAATTGTTGGAACGGTAGCAGGATTCCTCGAAGCTGGTGGAATAGTTAAACAGGCAAAGGAGAGAAGACGGGTGGCTTCCAGAGAACATAGAGAAGCAAAGAAAGCACAGCTATCTCAAAAGAAAATAAACAGAAAATGGGAATCCTATCGGCAAAAGAAACTGTAAGCGCAAATACTGGTACAGAGTAAAATAAAACAGCACACTCATCGCTGAATGACCGAAGTACGCGACTCAACTAAAGAGGCAGCAAAGAATTTCTGGACCGTTTTCACGGCGAAGAGGAAAATAGTCTCGAACCGGAGCGCGCAGCGCCGCTCCTCCTCTCTGGTATGTGGGGACGCGGTGATAGCAGCGGGGGCCTCAGGGCATTCTATGGAGAAAGCGCGCGCCTTGCGCAGTCTTTTGCACACAAATTGTCTTGAATAGCCGAAAAGTGTCAGCTAGTTAGCTGATGCGAGCGATGCGGTATCTTTGCAGCCTTTTTATATTTTCTACGCTTTTACATGCCCCATTCCTGTCATTTCTCCTTTTCGCACCTTTCTTTCCTTCTCTTCCCTAATCGTTTCATTTCCGCCGGTAGCAGTTTATCTGCTAAGGGGTTCCGCGGCTAGCAAATCTCTTTTTCTTTACTCTGTTGTTCGAATTAGCGAGAAAATAACAACCAAAAGGAGACGAATAACAGAAGGCAAAATATTAAGAGCGGTGATAAGCGCGGGTATCGTTCTACACTGTTCCAGCCTTTGAATTGCAAGTTCCAACCCAAAGTGTTTCGCCTTAGCAGCCTTTCGTGCAAGTTCCGAACACTGTGTTTGTAGAGAAGGGGCAGGAAAAACTGGATACCAGTGCAACAACGACATCCTTTGGACAACAAGAGGATGATATTCCTTGCGGCAAATACGAGACGCCGCCTGGAAAAGAAACTCTTTCGATGCAGGCACCTGAGGTTTATGAAAGTATGCAAGAACATGCAACACATGGGGAAGGCAACGATGCCTAATAAACTGGCTGTCAAATTTTTATTTAGTGAAAGAGCACTACACACCTTTTTTTTTTTTTTTTTTTTGAAAACACGTATCACGTAAGCTTTTCCTGTCGATAATAAATGGGAATATGGTCATGGGAAAAGCAGCAATTTCTTGAAGTAAAAAAGTCTTGCGACGACAAATGGGCTATATAATTGTTGGTAAAAGCAACTTCCGCTGAGGTCATTATGGGACATAATTTAGGGTCACTATTCCAGAAGTATCAATTGTTCATTCTCTATTTCATCTGGATGTCATCATAACGGGCAGCATCAGACAAACGCAGCTAGCGGCCACTCAAAGAAATTTCAGGATAGCAGCTCCCGCCGTCTACAAAATTCATCGCCAATCCCCGCGCATACCGGCAAACCGATGTTTGAGTCATGTAGGCAATGCTGAAATCCGATTGCCTGGTAGTGTACGCTTGAACGCCGTGGCTTTGTCACCCAACAAAACTAGCCAAGGGCAGAGCAAATTGATCCGAAATAGATAATGAATCCTTATGAATAAAATCCCAGCGGAGGTGTGAGAACTCTCGCAGTAGCCGCTCAAGCAGTTAACAGTATATGAATGATCGGCTGACCCAACAAATGTAGCGTGATTATAGCATTGCTCCTAAACATGACATGAAACGGCAGCATTCGAGTGCTTTCATTGCTTAAATTGTTAAGGTAGCCTGTCTCTAGAAATCATTTAGGGATAAAAAGTAGATCGAAAGCAGCCCTGCCTTGCTTGCTTAACCGCCCTCGCGGCCAGTGGTGCACCACCGTCTCTCTGTGCCACATAAAAGTTACACACTAACTGAAATCGGACTTGTAGCCTTCGGCCGACCCGGTCAGGAGCATAAATTTTGGTCATTTCTGACCTAACTGTTTGGCTGCTGCTGAAAAAGCTTTTTTTTTTTCTTTCAGCCAGGTACTTTCAGAATGCAAAAATTGGCACACAAATGCTTCAAACTGCCGATGTGTGCTACTTGTCGCCTGTTCCGCGGATGGTACCGCGCATACCAGCATGGCGGTTGTTCTTGACTTGGCCACTAGATGGCGCCACATACACAAGCCATTGTGTATGTGGCGCAAAAAACGCAAAAAACTAGCAAAAAACGGCTGGAAGATTGGTGGCTTAAAAGCAGAGAAGTGACATAATGTTAGTAATGTAGGAGCAAAATTTAATAAATAGAATGATGGTTTAGTTAACAATTCTAAATCAATAATTAAGATATATGGAGAAAAATGAGCATGATAGCTACTGCTACCACCCCGTTTCAAAGGGGACGCTCCTATATTCCATCCTTCCATCCATCCATCCATTGGAAGATTGGTGGTTTAAAAGCAGAAAAGTAACAATGTTAGTAGAAACAAACATTCAATACATAGAATGATAGTATGGTTAACCGATCTAAAACAATAATTAAGATATAGGGGGAAAAAACGAACATGATAGCAACTGCTACCACCCCGTTTCAAAGATGGCACTCTTATATTCCATCCATTCCATGCATCCATCCGGCAGCGCCCATGATAAAACCAATAAAATGGTCTCATGGGGATGCACGAAATTCCAATCAAGCTAATTAATCGGCTTAGTCCAAGAATCAAGGGCACGTTGATAAAGGTATTGGAAACAGTCATAAAAAATAAAGAAATCCCGGACAGCTGGCGACTGTGTAGGATGAATTTAATATATAAAGGAAAAGGAGATAGGAAGAACATTAAATCGTTTAGACCGATCACAATAACTTCAGTTACGTACAGGCTGGCAACGCAGGCAGTGAAACTAAAAATGTAGGCTTGAATACAAAACAATAATATTCTGGGCGAACTGCAGAACGGGTTCAGGAGTAGTAGGCGCCTAGATAGTGGCATTTTCGAAATAACCCAATGCATAGAAACAGCCAGGGCGGAAAACAGACCGTTGTATTTAGCCTTTGTGGACATACGCAGTGCAAACGACAGCGTAATTATATGAAACTTCTGTGGAATGTACTCCAATCTGAAGGCACCGCGGTAAATAAGTAATTGAATTACTAAGGGAAATGTACAGAGATAATAAAGTTGAGATTGCATGGGAGGAGTTAAGAAGTACAGTCTTTGCCAAAAGTGTAGAGCCCAAGGGGTCTGGTTCTGAGCCACTTCGTGCGGCTTGTAATGGATCTCCAGTGTTTCCTATTATCTTGATGGTAAGAAGATGTTTTGCCCTACCCTATCCAATGGGAGGGACCTCCACTAATGTTAAATCAGCGCCACTACACGGCTCGGAAGCAGATCCCCCGGGCTCTACACTTTTGACAAAGGCTGTACATCTACTGTCGAGGTATACAAAGGACTAAGACAAGGATGTCCGCTATCACCGCCGTTGTTACTGATTTGCATAAATAATATGGAAAAGTCTGCAAGAAAGCAACCTTGGTTTTAATATCACGTATAAGCCAGGTGGAATTGACGTAAAACAAACACTTCCAGGATTAATGTACGCGGACGACATTGTTCTATTAGCCAATAACCAGGAAGATTTACGAGCATTGGTTAATACATGTGAATGCGAAGGAGATGCAGTGTGATTTACCTTCAGCGCACTTAAGTCGGGTCTGGTGGTATTCAACGATTTCAGTGATAACAAGCTGGCAATACAAGGGAGTGCGATACCATGATTGGCAGAATATAACTACCTCGGGGTATGGATATATGAAGGACAGGTATACATGGAAAAACATGAACAGGCCACCAGGGCGAACGGATGCCGCGATAATGAAGCACATGGCATTATGGGGGTGCAATAGATGTGAAGTACCAGGGCTTACCTTCGGGAACGCGGTTTTGTGCTTAAGGGAAAAAGTCCAGTCGGGGATAGAAATAAATCAAAGAACTGTGGGAAAATTAGCACTTGGAGGCCATGTCAAAACTGCAAACAAAGCAGTACAGGGAGGCATGGGCTGGGCTTCTTTTGATGCACGAGAGGCTCAGCAAAATATTGTCGGAAGTACGCCTCGGGCAAATGGACGACAATAGAAGGGCAGCTAAAGTATTTAAATGCTTATACTGAAAGGGCATTGACTCACAGTAGCGGAAAAGGACCAGAAAGCTAACCAGTAAGTCTGTAGGAAGGCAGGACTGAGAAATAAAGAACATTAAACGACAGTTAAAAAAAAAATACAGAGGCTAAAAACTGGAATAATCCAATGGAAAAGAATCCGACTCTAGACATATACAGAAACTAGAAAAATTGCTGAAGAAGAGAACCTTCCATGACAACTGAAGAGGCAGCAGCTAGACTTCTTTATTAGGTTAGATCCGGATGCCTTAGAACCCGAAGCTACACAAGGAAGTTTAATCAAGAAGATGAAACTTGTGCTATGTGCGGTAGATGCCCAGAAACAATTGAGCATCTTATACTGGAGTGTGGCAGTATCCATCCAGACGTCGATGCGGACACAGTGACTCTAGCCGAGGCCCTGGGGTTTAGAGGAAACAAAGAAAGCGTGAACAAATCGGCGGTAGAGGTAAGCTTAGAGACGTTTGGAAGATTGGTGGATAAATAGCAGAGAGGGGACACATGAAAACTGAATCGAAATTGAACACGGGTATTTAAAGATAACCCGGGACTAAAAGGAAGGTCATTAAAGTTGACACGTTATCAAGGTTTAAAAAAAAAGCATAAAAAAGAAAGGTTCAGCATGGTGGTGACTATCACCCCCTCGTTTCAAAGGGGAAGCTCCATCCACCCATCCACCCACCCATTTTTCTATCCATCCATCCATCCATCCATCCATCCATCCATCCATCCATCCATCCATCCATCCATCCATCCATCCATCCATCCATCCATCCATCCATCCATCCGTCCGTCCGTCCGTCCGTCCGTCCGTCCGTCCGTCCATCCAGCACGTACTCTTCAGCGACTGCCATTGAGGGGTATCGACGCGCGCCCTCGCACAAGCGTTCGCGCTGCAGCTTCCAGTCCTGAAATGCCTCCGAAGCGCCACCGACACCGCTTTAGGCAATTTGCCTGCGAGTGTCAGATGAATGAGGCGACAGAGGAGGAAGGAGCGATGCTTGATTCATTTATTTCGATGCTTGTTTCATTGGTGTTGCCTGTCTGGAGCTGAAGAAAAATCATTCGGGATGAGTTAATCTTAATGTACCGTAACTATTAAAACATGTTTCTCGCTGTCAAAACGGAAACGCTTTGCAATCTATTAACTTCCAGAAGGAAGTTCCAAAACAATTAAACTGATCCATCTAATATTCCAAACTACTTGAGAACTTCGAGGAATGGTTGCTATTGTGGAGTCTCTCGCCGCGTTCTGCATAGGCTGCGGAAAAGGAATGGGCTGCGTGGAATAGTCTCTGGTACGCTCTTGATGTTGTGTTCTGTAATGCTGCCGTCAAATTTTCATCTTATGCGTCTGACTCCAATTATTCCCATTGTACAACGCGAGCAGAAAACCCAGTTTTCTAGGCTTCAAAGTTTTGTTTTTAAACGTCAGCAGCATGTGCAGCATGCATCCATCACGACCATATTCGAATGTCTCTCGCCATGATTGCCTGCAACGAAGCGGCGTTTTTTGTTTTTGTTTTCTACTCTTTTTCCTTTTTACGCGCTTTGCAGCGGAGAAAAGTGACGCCTCAAGTTCGTGAAAAAGCAGCAATCGTTATCCAAAGGGCGTTCCGCAAGTACTGCAGACGGGAGAGCCAGCAGCTGCCCCTCCAAAATGCAAGTAGCATTCAGAACTGTGAGCAGACCAGCCATGTCGCCACGCTACTCGTTGCGGCAGCCTTATGCGCCCCCTCGTAAACACAATCTGATTCCACATGACAAGCGCTGGTGCACATGCTTTCCCCGCTAAACACGAGCAACTGCTCATCGCAGGGGCATCCTCCTCCTGATGACCTTCAAGGCACCAAGATGTCTACTCAGTACTTGAAGCCGGAAGTGCTGCGGCGCGCGCTGCCGATGTCACTGTCCCCAGTGCATATTGAGGTGAGTATTCGCCAGACGCGCACGGCAAAAGCCGATATAAGTTAAATTCGAACAACGCCTGTATTTTCAAAGCCAGTACGTTCGCCGGCAAGGTGTCGCCGGTTTTTCTCTTTTAATTTGTCTTATTCTTCCTTCGCGAATTGTAACACGGGGAACAGGTTTTAGGTGAATTAAAGCGGACACTGTTCTTTTAAACTGCCAGCATGTGTGTGTGTGTGTGTGTGTGTGTGTGTGTGTGTGTGTGTGTGTGTGTGTGTGTGTGTGTGTGTGTGTGTGTGTGTGTGTGTGTGTGTGTGTGTGTGTGTGTGTGTGTGTGTGTGTGTGTGTGTGTGCACAGTATATGCTTTACATGACACTAGGTACACAGCAAAGATGTGCTGTGTACAGCTCTTACAGTACATGCCTGGTCCCCACAACCATGATAGCTGTTTACAGTTTGAAACGTCGATTTTCGACTAACCAAAGTGAGAGTACCTTGAACTGTGCGATGTCAGTGCACGTAAAGGTTCCAGGTGGTGAAATTAGTCTACAGCCCTCCACTAAGGCGTCGTCAACATGCCATGCGTCGCTCAGGGACATTAAACCTCATGTTACAGTTTTTTGTTTTGTTTGTTTAGACTGTTCCCATGGGCGGAATAATAGGTTGAGCAGGGGAAGGGGGGGGGGGGGGGCGCAATTTCTCCGAGTGAAAAAATTTCTGAAAAATAACACGTACAGCTCAATTTTTGAAGAATGAAGTTGCGACTAGACCCACTCAGCCGCCCCCTCATTCCCCTGCTCCAAAATGTGACCTATACATATACAGCTAACTTGAGCCACGGGTTTAAAATAAAACACTTATGGTAGGCCTGGGAAACAATTTCCATAGAGCTGCCAGCCGTCTTGCGTGCCACAGCCAATTTCTGTTTTGCAGTTAATTAGTAATTCAGATAATTTTTAACTACTTAATATTGACTTTCGACATTAGATGTAAACTTATTTTAGTTGGTTTCTTGAACTTCCTTTCTTTTTTCTTCTTCTTCTTCTTGCTGTTGGTGATGGTCCCATCTCCTTGCTTAGGCGAAAGAATCGCAATGGGCAGAGCTAGAGCACGGCCGGTCTCGAGGGAGAGCGCGCGCGCTCAAGAGAAGCGCTCTCTCCCTCGAGACCGGCCGTGGCTAGAGTTCCCCGAAGCGTCTCAACTCCGACCTTTCCACCACTCTCGAGGATGCGCACGAGATTTACGACCGCTTCTAACACATACAAAAAAAAAAAAAAAAAAAAAAAAAAGACACCCTAAACACAGCCAGAGAGCGCTCAACGGGGTCCGCCAGCGGCGTTCGGAGCCTTTCGCGCTAAGCAACAGGCCAAACACAGAACGGCCGAACGGTTTTCAATGCGCGAGACCCCCGCCACTCAAGAGAGACATAAAACAGACAACGCGCACAGGCAGGGGCGGCGCCGCTCCACCCGCGCGCCTCGCGGGCCGGATCTCCAAAACGGCAGGAAACACACAAACACACACAAAAGGAAAACCCGAGTAAACATGCACTATTGACGACCTTACAGATGTGATTTTCAAAGCTGAAGAGCGTCATCAAAAACCCTTATTCCATTTATTTCCGATGAAGAAATACTAACATGTATCTTTTTTCTCATATCCAAAGTAAGCCCGCGAAATACAAAAAAAAAAAAAAAAAGAAATCACTACCCTACTGCATTCGCATGCCACGGTCTCAAACGCGGCTTGAGTGAAAGAAATCAGCTGCGGCCTTGGCTCCACGGCCTCGTTGCAGCGGCAGGCCGATATGTCTGCGATGGTTTCTTCTCCTGCGTCAGTCCTTCGGCGCACGTGACGATGCAAGTTGCAGCGGGCTCGCCGCGCTAGCTGCTACCATTACCAGCATAGCCTAGCACTGGAAGTGGCCTACCACTCAGCAAATTTCCTTCACTCAAACCACGACTGGGAGCACAACAATCGTGGCGCGCGAATGCGCTAGTAGTCGCGCGATAGTTTTTACGTTTCGCGGGCTTACTTTAGATCTTGAAACAGAGATACACATGAGGCTTTTTTTATCACAAATAAACGAAATGAAGGTTTCTGAGCATGCTCTCAAATTCTGCGAATGATATTTATTGTCTAAAGTCAATATTTATAAATTTAGAAACATTATTTTTATTGCGAATTAAATGCAAAACAACGACAATTACGGAAGATTTCTGGCAGCTGTATACGCAAGTCGTTTCCATGACCTACATTAAATGTTTTATTGTTTATCCTTTGACTAAAGACAGCCGGGGCACCACGCAACCAATCTGACTATTGCATTAGAAGCAGAAGCAAGAAGCGTTTCTTGTCTCACAGACTGGCAAATGACGGGCGCAGTAATTCGGTAGCGAGAAAACGCTACTAAATGCGGGAGCCCTAGTCATGCGAAGTAATAAGGAAGTCTTGGAAAATAAATAGCGCGCACGACACGGGACAAGGAAGCGAAACACACCACAAGCGCTTGCGTGTTTCGTTTCCTTGTTCCGTGTCGTGTGCGCTATTTATTTTCCAAGATGTCGTACCAACTCGCTCACTTGTCAGTTTTGCTAATAAGGGAGTAACTACCCATTAACGTCCACCCAAGTGCAGCCACACGGCTACGATGGAAACTGCAGACAGCTTTCACAAAAAATTCTTGGTTGAAGAAAAAAAATGGTGGCATTTAAACGCCGCCTTTCAAGGTATACGACGTGATAATGTTAATAGATTCGTGGCTGCTCGTTCGCCTAGATGCACTTTGCCGGTCGCTTAATCGAAGTCTTAAATTCGCGCCTCTATTATCTCGCACATATTCATTAGCATTAAGTAGTAAATAAGTTACCCACGTGTGTGAAAGACCGCTCGGCATAGATACCTTTATGCAAGCCGTACAGACGTGACTTCGTAGCGTGGGAAAAAGTGGCTTCCTTCTCTCCCAAAAGTATTGCAAGGTTTTATTCCCACCTTACCCTTCCACCTCAAACAGAAGCCCGACTAGCAACGCCTACCATGGCATGTGATTTCGTGGCAGTTCACAACCAGTCAGAGCAGTCAGTACTCGACCATATGCCTCCTATAGCTGCCAATTACCATCTGCCTGAGTCATGCCCACAAATTGAAAAAGTTTCTGCAGAACGGAGACTTCAACGCTGCCGCGTTAAATTTCTTTCTTTTTTTTTTTTTTTCAAACAGAGGAGTCACTCTACCGACCAAGTGAACCAGGACTGCCAGCAGGTCAGCTGGTGTGCTGGTCACCTTCCTGAAAGCTTTCAACAAAGTTTCTCTGGAAGCGATGCAGCTTTCGCTCGAAGCCGCATGCATGCACTTGGGTGGACGTTAATGAATAATCAACCAAACAACAAATTCTACCTACTCCATCTTGAGTATTTCCTATAGTACATTTGCAAAGCTTTCACCTCCTTTTTACATGTAGTGGCTCCGCTTCTATCACTCCCGCGAACTGCAACGCCTTGGCGCAAGCGTCGATTGAGACTGTCACACTGACACGCAGACATGGCCTCCCCCTGCATGCTATGCCGAGACTACGGAGAGCTGCAGCGGTGCCGGCGAATCGGGATCAGCGCACTACGAGATGCAGCACAGCCTTCCTCAGAACATGGATCCAAACTTGGGCATGATCGGGAAGTTGGATGCGTCGTTCCTGCGAACTAAGTAAGTGCCATTCGAGGTTCAACAGCATCGTCTAAAACTAAACGCTGTGCGACGCAAAGTTGCGCTACCACTCTGCGTCAGCATATAGAGTAACATAACCGACAAGAAGGGACAATCCAATAGGCGCCCTGCGGGCCGACTTTTGCCCTCTGCGCACCTAGCAGAGGCGACGAAGGGCACCACCCTAATAATAAAATAATTGGTTCAGAGGAAAGGAAAGCCGCAATATCTGTCACACTTGTTCTGTGTGCACCTGACTGCACTGTAAGGAAAGGGAGGAAGGTGGGAGTGAAAACGGAGGGAAAGGGGTAGCCTAGTGGAGGGCTACGGAGTAATTTCGACCGTCTGGGGATCATTAACGTGCACTGACATCGCACAGCACACGGACTTCGTTTCGCCTCCATCGAAACGCAGCCGCCGGCGGTCGGGATCGAACCCGGGTACTCCGGCACAGTAGTCGGGCGTCTTACCACTGCACCATCGGGGAGCACTACCCTACGGCAAATTCGGATTTCTGTGCTTGCTCCCAAGTCTAGGAGGCCATCTACATAAAACTCCATCTGGCAGAGATAGTCCGCCATGTTGTCGACGCTGGCAACAGACAGCGCAGTTCAGCAATGCTGCAGTGGATTGATCGCGAGTAAATTCGCGTTTTCGACAGCTCACCAAGCAAGCACGCGGTTACTCGTGCGCTGCCCCTACGTGCGTGCAAGATGTAGTCAAATTCTGTCGACACTGTGACCGGAAGATTGGGCGCGCTATGAAGAAAAGGCAAAGCAGTCCGCGGCGTGAACCCGTTCACGATACGCTAATATACGAGTATGAACTTCTGACCGCACGTCGACATTCACATAATTCTACTTCTGAGGACTAATCTGGTACTTGTCCGGATTGAAGGCGATCTCGCGTCTGTTGGTTCGTGCGAGCCATTTGCGTCGCGAAGTGTATTCTTGTAATCCTGAACAACGCGCAGTAAGCCTATCCGATCGCATCTCATCACCTGCGTGCATTTTTCGCAACAGTGCAAACGCGGCTGTACTGCAGTGCGGTGCGGCGTCATCTGCAGGTGACAACATGGCGGATTACCCAGCATGCATCGCCTCATGCAAGTTTGAGACTCGATTTGGCTGCACTTTCTGCACTAGTTCTATAAGGCAAGATCCAGTGGGGTGCCGAAAGCGTGCAGATGGCTTGCAGCGCCTTTAGTTCAACTAGTTCAGATTTAGCTCATACGTGCAGCGGGACACTAGCGCCGCTGGCGCTGCACGTTTTCTGCACTCGCTGCACTTGGACTTGGCAACTGGCCAGTTCAGAGATTCGGTGAACTCACGCTGAACTAGGCCTGCACCTTTGCAAAAGAAATAGCAAGGTGCAGGCGTCACGTACTGCACCGGAAAAACGATTACGAAGGTGCTGCACTCTATCAACTAGTGCAGTTAGTCCAGCCAAATCGGGTAAACATACCTGGGCTACCTGAGCATAGTCCCTCCTTCTCTCCTTCCTTTCTCACGCTGTTGAAGGCGATACATGAAGATCAGGTTTTTTTTTTTTTTTCAATGCATATGCCGTGTAGTAAGCATGTTTCCGAGAGCGTGATCGCAGGCGGGCACCTGTCTCATAAACACACGAAATGAAAAGTGAACAGTCTCCACAAGGGGAAGTTTGGGGCAACGTACTCTCCGCCGGCGCCGTGCATTCTCCACTTCCAGTTTAGCCGACAGGTGGCGGAAGAGTCATGTCGAGATTAAGGCTCCTCCATGTCGAGATTACAGGAACACTAGCCGAGATCTAATCGAGATCTAGCCGCAGGTCTGCTAGGTTCGGTACGCTGTAGTCGGGCGCACAATGTGCTCGATTTTTTTATGTTTGAGCGGGTGGAAATCATCTCTACAGTACATTTTAGCCACTTGCCCTTCTATATTTGCTTCAAAACACTGTGCGCCATAAGTTTTTCCGGACGAGTCCAAAGTTACCGGCAACATCCGGCGTTACGAGCTGCGTGCATCTGCCGACGTTTGGCTGCCTTTTCGCAACCTTGCTCGCTATTTTCCAGCATACTCTGCTTTTCAGAGGCTTAAACTGGCGTCGTTTGAACAGAACAACCCTTCTGCCCTTGTAATATTCATAAAAACGATTCATGCAGCAATCTATATGCGGCGCAACAAACGGCAGTGACTTCCGTGCTCGTGAGCACCCCTTTTCAATGCAAATGCCCCTCGCGCTATCTTTGGCAATGAAATTATGGTCCCTGCCATAAAGAGGTATTTTAGCATACACTAGAAACTAACGGGGCAATATGGCCTTCCTCAGAAGTTTATCAGTTTACTCAGAGGCTTTCCGAAGAGGCTTGAACTGTGAATAATGCAGTTCAGCACAAGCTCCTTGAGTAGCGTACACCTTGTGGGCCCTTTGCTTTAATTTGTTGCAAGGACATCTTGAATGTTGGCGTTTGGAGAGATGGAAGCGACGATAGATGCTTACTAGCTGATATATGGATCTTTCAATTGTCAACTGCTTTTTAGATCGGCCATAGATGCCATAAATATTCTTCATGAATGACACCCTAGCAGCTGCTACCCTAGCTGATGGCTTTCTTTTGATGATTTTTCACCTTTCTCTGTCTGCACACGTGCTTTTCTAGAGCGCAGCTCTTTGGCGTCCGTTCCTGCGTTTCGCGTCGTCGTCGCCGTTGTCCCTCGTAACCAGCTCCGCAGCCAAGGCAGCGCGCACTGCTGCAGCCACCGTTCGCCGCTGCGTGTACCCCCCGCCCCTCCCATCGTGTTCGGATGGATGGATGGAATATAGGAGCGTCCCCTTTGAAACGGGATAGTAACAGTTGCTATCACGCTCATTTTCCTCCCTATATCTCAATTGTTTTAGATTGGTGAACTATACCATCATTCTATTTATTGAATTTTTGTTTCTACATTACTAACATTATGTCACTTTTCTGCTTTTAAGCCACCAATCTTCCAGTCGTTTTTTGCTAGCTTCCACCGCAGATTTGTTCACCCGGCCACTGGTATCTTTAAACCCCAGAGCTTCAGGAAAAGTGACAGCGCCTGCATCGACTTTCGAATGGATACCATTACATTCGAGTATAATATGGTCAATTGTTTCAGTGGAGTTACATGCTGCACATGCGTCATCTTCATTGTTAAATTTCTTTTTTGTAGCTGCGTGTTCTAAGGCACCCTGATCTAGCTTCAAAAAGTAGGGCACTGCCTCTTGAGTTATCAAAGAAAGCTTCCTTCCTTATCTGTCTTTTCCACTTTCGGTACAATTCTACAATGTTTCTTTTCCATCGAATTTATCCAATTTTTACCTTCTGTGTTTTTCACCTGTTGCTTAACGGTTTTTATTTCTTCGTCCTTGTGACCAGCATACTTACTGGTTAGTTTCCTAGTTCGTTTCCTCCATTGTGAGTCAACACTTTTTAGGTATAGGTATTTAAATACTTCAGCTGCCCATATGTTACTGTCCAATTTCCTCAGGCGTTCCTCATATATGTTCTCCCGTTTCTGCGTGCGCTCCTGGCGGCACCGTTCGCCGCTGCGAGTACCCCCCCCCCCCCCCCCCCCTCCTTTCTGCGTGGCGGGTTCTCTGGTTGCCGAAGCGCCGACTCGGCATCAGCGGATCACGGTGCGTCCATCTCCAGCCAAAACCAGAGCCACGTTGACTTGACTCGCTAGCGGCGTCAGCGGCATCAGTCAGTCGCTGTTATCTCTTCGCCGCGTAACGTCCTTACGGGCCCACGCGCTGCCTCCCGCGACTTCCCGGTAACTTAATTGCTCTTCGCTCCTCCTCCAATGCCACCCCTGTGCGGCGGCAATTAGGGCGCCAGATCGGTGGCGGCGGATATCGACATGTGCACCGCCCGAGCCGAAACGCACACCTCAATCTATCGAAAAGCTGAAACAGCTGATGAGCTGCGCTCAAATTTTGCATTAGGAAGCAACAGCAACGTAATCGTTGGCAATTTTGAGATTTTTTTTTTCAACGGCCTGTTTTTTTTTTTAGCGCGGCAGAATGAGCATGTTTGCTGCTTAGAGTACCTGGCATCTGCGTGAAATACAGTTGCTGCGACGTCGTATCCGGAGCACGCATAAAGATTGTGCATGTTGATTAACAGGTCACTAAGACCTTGCACAGTGTTGATGCCCACGCTCAGGAAAGCTTTTGCATCGCGGCCTCTCCCCCTTGCTGTTGCGCTGCCCACAACAACGCATTTCTTGATTTGAGTACCTTGTTTACAGGCTTCAGTGTGAAAAATGTGGCAAATTTACCGCTGATATTTTCCAAGGTGACTCGATTCCAAAATGGCGGTAGCTGTACACTTTCCATATCAGTAAACGATGGCGCGGACGTCTCGGGCATATTGTCGACCACGACATCGGCAGAAATTGAGCTGCGTGAAGCTTCTTCTGAATGAGGTGCTGCTGATATTTCTAGGGACCCTAGCTGCTGTTCGTGGTTAGCGGCACCATTGCTTTCTCGCTTTCGTTTTCGCCTCTTCTCTGCTGGCTTTGATGGGTACGAGGGTAAGTTCAGAAAACTTTTCGGAAGCGCACCGTCGACGGAACCACACTTGCCCCTCGGGATTTCGACAGTTTTTCCGTAGATCACGTGCACGTACATTAAGAATGTCCTAGTCATGAAAGTGCAATGAGCATACCCTGGGACCTACGTGTCGCCCTGTTCCAGGCTAAGCGCAGTTTTTCGCCGCTAAGAGCCGCGAAGAAATGTCGGATAGATCGGCTTGCGTCGCTTCGGTACCCGCTCATACAGCCGGGCACGCAACACATCGGCATGGCTTGGTCGACTTAGATGTACTCACAGCACTGCATCGAATAAGTGAATCGACGTCTTCGGACACAAACACATTAGCTGCGGAATTAACGCCGGTAAAACTCCGAAAACATGGCACCGAACGAAAGAGAGGTAAATAAACCAGGCAAAGAGGTCTACTCGAGCTGACTGCGCAGCGCAGGAGACAGGGACGACTACAGCGGTGCTGGGAGCAGAATCCGAGGCGGTTCCTCGCAAGTTTGTAAATTGGGTTGGGGCTAGTTGGTCCGACACTGTGGGAGAAAAAGAACCGCGACTCCAGACAGGACGAAAGACGAAAAGTGGACAGCTCGCCTTGTCCCCCTTACGTCCTGTTATCCTGTCCTAACCCGTGGTTCTTCCTCCCACCCCCAATTGCATTTTAATTTTGGTCCACGGGCCCAGTTCCCAGTCAAAAATTTCAATGGGTCCAATTGGGAATTTTTCAATTGAAATGAATTGGTCAAAAACCAATTGTTTTCGCCACCCATTGGGCCTGACCATTTGATATGAATTGGTGCTCCCCAATTGGGAATAATTGGTCACCCATGCAGACCAAATGGTTCACCAATTGAACTCAAATGGCATACCCATTGAGCCCAAATGGTTTGAACTCACATAGTTGAAAAAAAAAAGAATGGAGATGCAATTTCAGTGTTTTCTGTCCAGAAGTTATAGGGGAGCCGACTTTTATACAAGTGGAATGAAATTCAATTTTTTTACAGAAATCATGAGACAAGCAAGAATTACACACACGGAACTAACACAGATTCAATGTATATATGCACAGGTTGCGGACTTATATACTCCATTCTTTGAACAGTGCTGCTGGGACCAGTGACACATTTTTGTTATTCAGAATTAACTTATTTAATTATGCCTGCACTTACAGTGAACATGATATAATCAATTAATAAGATTAAGCGGCATATACTTTTTATAAGAACTTAAATTTTTCACTGTTGTCTCTTCATAGAGGTAAGTATATCTGTGCACATCTCAGTCAAGGATATCACTGACTTGACTTTCCCAATTGGGAATGTTTGCTTAGGACCAATTAAAACCAATGGGAAGCCCAGTTGGAAGCCCAATTCGTTTCAAATGGGTGTCCCAATTGGGAGCGAAGGAATCCCAATTGGGATTGAAGTAACACATTGGGTTTCCCATTAGCTCAATGGGTTTATTCAATACCAATTGGGATGCCCCGTTGGTTTCTTCAGATTGCTTTCTTCATTCCCAATTGGGAGTCACGAAACCAACTGGGCGTCCCAATTGGGAGTGAAAAAACCAACTTAGCTTCCCAATTGGGAGTGAAGAATCCTGTTGGGTTGAATGGTACCCATTGGACAAACCATTTGGCATTGGCAGAACCAATTCAATCTGACTGGTCTTCCCAATTGGACCCATTGATTTTTTTTGACTGGGTTATGCGTTAAAATCCCCGTCCTCGAGAAAATCCGGCGTCAGTGTTGCCGGCGTTGAGCTAAAAATTAGGAACATTTCCCTAGATCTGGAAGGCGGTTGCTGGCAGGTGAAACGTGCCCTGGAACCGATTGCTCATAGGGTGATATCACGAAACCATGTGACGTGTACAGGACATCGAGCAGCTCTTTTGAGATGATGATGTCCCACCGCGGTAGTGCAGTGGTTAGGATGCCCGACCACTGTGCCGGAGTACCCGGGTTCGATCCCGACCGCCGGCGGCTGCGTTTCGATGGAGGCGAAACGAAGAGGCCCCCCTGGCATCTTTCTGCTTTCATTCCCATTTTCCTCCCTTTCCTACGGCGCGGTTCAGGTGTCCCCAGAAAAAAAATGTAACAGAGACTGTGCCTTTCCTTTCCTGTGAACAGTTATTATCCTTCGAGATGAAAGGGCGAATGACAAGGGGACCAGTGACCCCTGTATCCCAAGTCAGACACTACTCCTAGGCAACCCAGGAACGTTCTGTTACGAGGTGCTGGCTGCGGACTCAGTGAACATAACGGTCTTTATTTTGACAACTGCGACCCAAAAGAAAAAAAAAAAGGCCCCAGGGCCATGAGGCAGCGGGCTCCTCGAGCAGCCGCACTCTTCCCCTGCCGGAGGAAGATTCCTGTTAACTATTGCCAGCTGCGCTTTGAACATCATGGTCACGTGACCCAGTCGCGTGTCCCGGAAAGCAAGGGCTTCGGGTGGCCAAGCAGGGGTTACCCCCATGTTCCAGTCCAGGGAGAGGGGAAGGCGACTGTCGTTCTTCGTGACCTACTTGAGCGACGAAATAAATGTTCTGCAATCCAAAATTCAGAACATGTCAAAGTCCGAGCAAGACGCGCTTTCTCCTAACGAGAGCACCACACCCTCGACGACGCGGACACCGCGCGGCGCGGAGTGTCGACTGGTGCGCTCGCGGCACAGTACCAGGAGTTCGTGGGCCCATACGCCACCAGCGTCCAGGAACGTAACAGTTTGTATGGCTTACTTAAAGCGGGTTTTTATATCTATGTAGGGCCGTCTTCAACATATACTTACGACTGTTTGCTAATGGATCTGTGCGAGATAACAGTGACACAAGGTAAAGGGCTAGGGACCATATAAGCAAGTAGCAATGAAAGTGCATGTACGCGAACGAGGATTCGCAAGGAGAGCCGCAGACGGGAGCTAGTATCACTGTTGTTTCATGCTCTTAAAGGCGGACCTTTTTTTTCTAAGAGGGAGGTGGGAGAGGTGGCATTCTTATTTCAGGTACAATTTAAATGACAGACCTAATATCACGAACAGCAATATTTTTATTATGGAAACTCTTGCAGCACTCTGCACAGACTATGGACAGGAAATCTTAGGGTGCATTGAATAGTGGTCCCTGGTGCACGCTAAATGATCAATCTTTTTGTATGCTGCCATCGAGCCCAAATATCTTGGAGTCCAATATTATTCCAAGCACCCCCATTTAGGGCCAATTTGTAGCCAAATATGTTTTATGTCGTTGTATGCCTTGGTTATATTCTGTAATCAGTTACTGATGTGAAACTGCATTCCACTCTTTAGGCAATGACAAGCTACCCCTCGTGAAATCGCCATGTATTACACATGCGTTGAACATGTTATTCTATTCCGAAGCAAAATGAACACCACCGCTAGACCATGCAATGTGCAGAGGAAGAGAAAGTGCAAAACCAAGAATGGTGACAGCATGAAGGGACGGCGCTACCTTTAGAAGGATGCTAAGAAAACATGGTAGGTGTTCATTGTTGTTCGGTCATCACATGCAGCACTAAGAAAAGCATGAGGGTGTTTTGACCGTCAAGTACCGCTCCTGACAAGAAAGAAAGTACATGCTGCTGGGTGGCAGAGCTGTAGAATTGTCTTTAACCATTTGACGAAATAAGGAGACAAAATCAGTTAACAAATTGGAAGGTTTATGCACCACTGCTATAGGTACTCAAATAGTGGAGATAGTCCAGCTAGTCAGGATGCATTCAGGGTCAAAAAAGTGCCATAAGGATGAAGGCAAGCAAGAGAGTAAGGTGGCACAATTACGTGCATGCTTGCAGTAAAATATACGGTAGAAGAAGCTGACACGCAAGTCATGCATATACATGGTATCCAAGGAAAACTTATTTACGCAGTGTCATAGGGCAGTATGCTGGCACACATCTCGTTTCCCAGGGAATTGCCATTGGGGGAGGGTGGGGTTGTTTGTAGAAGGAGAGCAGATGCAGTAGTCAGTCACTTTTGCTAATCACCAACATAAAAAAAAATTTACAAGTTAAGGAGGTGCTTTCAGAAAAACAAGGGGTTATGTATTCCACCACTAGGGTTGTGCAGGGAGATCACAGCTCACCAGCCTCATTGCTAAGGTAAGCTTCATTGTTTTTGCATATTAACTCGTCATGATGCCTGAACAGCATGGACATATTTCTAGAAAGTGATAAAAGAGAAGTGTTCAAGGGTTGTGAGAAGTTGGTGAGCGATATCACTGAAACTTACCTACGTTGTCAACAAGGTTGTGAATTGTGTAAGTCGCTTTCTTAGGTAGCAGATTACATCTGTGTGTGTATGTGGGGGGGGGGGGGGGGGGGAGAGGGGGATGCTTAGAAGCCATTTTTCACTGTTTAACCTTAGGTGCATAAAAGCATTTGAGGGGTAGTGGTAGGAAAAAAAAATACAGAAGCGTAAAAAACAAACCTAAACAAAATACATGCAGAAATGAGATATCAATCTAAAACAGACAAACAAATCCAGAATAAAGCATCAGTCGCCATTCCTTTCATCACCTTATTAAGGAGCTCTGACTCAGACATCAAGAAGTCTACTTTCATAGCTGCCATTGGCAAACAAAGCAGGTTGTTGAAAAACATTTTGTATTGGAAACGGGAAGGAAAGCTGCACTTATTATTCAATTATCAAGCACAGAGAATGTCGGCACACATTTGAAATTAAAGTGATGCACAAGGCCTCAAGGTGCGACATTCACCGCATCTCTCAGCAATGCATTCCTCACCCAGCAGACCGGTTACTCAGCTGCTACTACTGAAGAAAACTCATGAAATGCTGCGAGTGTCAACCTGCTCAGGACAAAGAAGGAAAATGATGAAAGTCTAAGTCCACCAGCCAATGTTCCGACAAGAGGACATATCTCCATATGGGGCAGACAAAAAAAAAACAAGTTCTCTTGTTCAAATATTGGCTAGCGGACTGAGGCTTCCCTTCCCTCCCACCTTGTTTTGTACTATTGAGAGTCCCGCCTCCTAAGCCCTCTCTCAATAGTTAAACCAGCCGAGAAGGACTCGAGCAGCTTCCGACCAGAGTTAAGCAGACTGAAGCCAGAGCTGTTCACTACTATAAAAATTAAATGATGAAACGGTGAGGAATGTCGAGTATTTACTGTACAGCACTTACAAAATGGTCCCATAAAAACTATCACATGAACAAACAATGCCATGTAAAAGGCAAGGTGGTGAACCCAAATTTGAAGCAGCAGTTTAGCTCTCATAGGGAAGTGCGGTCAAGTAAGCACACAAGGCCAAGCCTCGCAGCACACTGTAAGGCCGGCGACCCAAGCCCATGTATGGCGCACCCTCTGTTTGTTACAGGGATAGGTAGCACTATCTGCATATTACGTGGGACAGGTGGGTTTGCCCTTCAAATCATCTTCCTCTTCATCACAATTTGATGATCTTTGCTGGACTAGTGTCAGCACTCTGAAATGCCAGAACATAAATCAAAACACGCTTTGCCACCAGCCACAAGCACCACTATTATTAGGGGGTGAACTCAATTTGATTGGTTTCATTTCCTGTCTGCTTTTATCAGTAGCAAGCAAGCTTTTCATGCAGGGGCATTATAGCATGGTGTGACACAAAGGGAAACTGCTTCGCATCAAGAGAACAGATGAGATGAGGCAGCATTCAGCAGAATTTTCTACTCATTGTGAAATTACTGACAGGAAAAGAAACTATCATAAGAGTCACAAATACCTATGAAGACTGGATTTTGCCACTAATTCAAAGGATATTCCCCTACAATATCTTCTTGACCAAACGATGCCGATACTACAGGTGATTTCTGAACTTATGCGACAAATGCCAGCTAGCGCTTGTTGCTTAATTGCTGCTGACAATTTACAATCTAAGGATCAATTTTCCTGGTGCAACCAGGGATACACCTTACTGCAGCATGGATGATGCAATATCAAGAAGTCATAGGCAAAAGGTTTAAGCTATAACACCGTCTTCAAAAGAATACATAAAGCTGGACTGCATGACAACTTTTCGATCTCAGCTGCAGCAGCCAGAATCGAAAAGTTACGCGCAGCATTTGCAACTTCAGCCATTCCTGAGCACTGTTCTCCTTTACTTTTTCTGAGCACAATCAAGTTTCTTGATAAAAAGTCAATGTGAAACAGTAAATTTTTTATTATTATTATTTGCAGATAGTGAAGACCATACATATACATGGTCCAGACAGGAGGGGCATCCATAACAAAAATGTAAATACACATATAACAAGCATATCGCTGCACAAAAAATTTAATACAAATAAAAATATTCATAACAAGCGAAGTACAATTAACAACACAAGAATTGGCGCTCTAATTCTTTAACAAAGTCGCTGGCTGCGAAAGTGTGCAAAGGCAAGGAATTCCAATCACTGATAGTTCTGGGAAAAAAAACTATGTTTAAAAGTGTTTGTTCTTGCAATGATTGAAGCCAAGGAGCGAGGGTGTGTGTGTCTAGTCTTCCTGGTGAAATGTGGCTTTACGCAATCCGGCAAGTTCAACCTTAGCTTACCTGAGGCAGTTATGCAAAAAGGCGAGCCGACTAACTTTTTGACGAGATTCCAGAGATTCTATGTTACGCTGCAGCATCAATAAGGATGGAGAATCGCCTTCTGTATTTACTAAAGATATACCGAACAGCTTTTCTTTAGACTCGCTCGAGCTGCAATATTTCCTTCTTATTGTACGGATCCCATACAATGGCGGCATATTCCAGTTTGGCTCTAATACACACCATACATTCACCATGCACCTACTATCAGGATTGATCAACGATAGCATCCACCAGAGTTGTTTCAAACGTACAACAGTGGTTTTACTTCCTACTAACAGTGAGACACCAGCTCAGCTTGTTTATTTCTTAATATATGTACAAGAGATAAAGCATTCCTATCAAGATTCTGAACTCTCGGAAGAAAATGTAGCTCGAGTTTGATGAACGGGCCACAAGGTTCGCCAAAGCGGAAACAAACCGAGGCATCCAAGCTGTTTTATGTGGCACTGCTGTACTATACATCAAAATATTATAATAGTAAAAGTTCAATGGCAGAAATGATTTCTGCATACAGATTATACTGCTGGTCACCATATTCTGTTACACCATTAACACCACATGACAATATGTATCCCATCCCTCTCTCCAGAAACCCAGGCATGTCGGTCCCAGAATCGCCTCCGGCTGCGGAGCGGCAACTACGGCGAAGCCAACGCCAGAGAAAGGCCCCGGAAAGGCTTATGTATTATTAAATAAAAGGAGATGCTATGAGAAAGAGTGCACGTTTCGGTGTTAGTAGCGCCTGGTGCTATTGCAGTTGGCATGTACCAATCATGGCTGGCTATTGTCGTATTAAACAAATTACCAATGCTCCAGGTAGCACTAAACATTAGAATAATGTTACAAAGGTATTATGTAAGTTGCATAATATTTGTGAGACAAAAAAACATCAATATACAGTTAAATCTCGTTACAAGAGACACTCGGTTATAAGAGACATTTGAAAATGATTTTGTTGGTTTTCCTATGTCTGCCATGTTAACAACATTGCATACAAGAGATATGGTTACAAGAGACACTCGGTTACTAAGGACAACTTTGTCAGGTCCGTGGAGTAAATTCTTCACTATTTAGAAGAGACACAGCCAAGTACTCATGCAATGCAGCTGAAGCGTACCAACTCTTACATGATGCACTTCAGATTCCCTTAGCTAAATTCTGTTCCACATCAGCGTCCTTTTTGTTGTGTATGTCAGGAACTGAGGAGCGCTTCCCCATGATTGTAAAGTCAAAACGGCATCGCATTACTGTTACCTACGAAGCAAATAAAAATGCATGAATGACATCTAGCATTTTTAACTCCTCACTGTTAAAAATTGATCACAAGGTGAAAGCTTAAAATCCTGATGTCTTTCTCTTTGTGAATCATTTGAGGGTAACGAACATGTAAGCATCTGAGGTTGACGAGCATGTAAGCGTGCCTCAAAGGTATTAGAGCAACAGGAAGGCTTGCAAAGTGAATTGCTTTACCTCCAAAATTTTAGAAGGAATACACTCTGCACTCACAAAAATACATACTAGTATGAATAACTTGTTTAAGCTTTCCTGAACAATTTCCTGTTAATGCATGTGAATGCATTTATATACTGATGTGCAGTAAACTGATCAACACAGTGATTTTAGAATTTCTGGTTACAAGAGACCTTGCTTACAAGAGACATGTTTTTCGTGTCCCTTGAGTGTCTCTTGTAACGAGGTTTTCTGTAACAGTCAAAATAAATATTATTCTTCAATCTTATTATAATGTTATTAACAATGTTTTAAGTTGTAAAAACAAACATTAGTTTAATGTTGCAAACAAATACTGCCTTAACATAATTTTTACATTTTAATATAATTTTTTAATCATAACTACAAAGCACTGCAAATATATTCCAAGTATTGTGTGTTAAAGTAACAGTTGTTTGTAACTAGATATCTGAGATGATGCCTGCCATGGAGCACAAACACATCCCCATTATTTTGTTGGAAAGCTTTCCTGATTACCCATTCACCTATATTGCTCATAGGACACCCCTCAGTGATGGATATAAAAACTTGAGTATATGCTATTTGTTCAAAGGTAAGTGTAGGAGTATCATTTCGTGCTGCTTTGCAACGCACAAGTGCAGCCATCATTGTTAGCCTTTGCAAAGCTGTCAAGTTGTGAACCGTCATCAGTGATGGGCCGACGTGCTAATGCAAGACTGCGTTACAATTTTCAAGCATGTTACATATATGTTGCATATGATATATTTGTTTAAATGATATAGAACAGTTATTCTAATGTTTATTTGTGACATTATGAAAGTATTAGAAAAAAAAGAGGACATTACAAACTTTGAAATAATGTTTGACTAAAGCAAAAATTTAACACTGCTGCAATGGGTCTGTGCTACCTGAGCTGTGTTTACAAAGGGGGTGCACGAGGACACAGGAGCCGGCTGGGGGTGAAAGGTAGGCTTAACATCCATGGGAATACATGTAGACTTATACTTTCAAAGTTGTTTACTGTTTTTACAGTGTGCCCAGGATGTCATACCTTCATGAAGAGTAATCATGGCCATCCTAAAACAGTTTATACAGATTAGGTGCTTATAGCATATTAGAATATTTGAGCAAACTTGCAGCATTCAGAATGGTCAGCCGCTTCAACTAGTGCTTTATGAAACCAAATATATATATATATATATATATATGTATTTCAGATGTTTTGCATTTCTATAGTTTATGCTTCCAACTCCTATAGGTTTTAGCTTTAAAGATATTCCGCCTTTGAACGACACTTTACATTTTTAAAATCTGTCCTAGGATGTTTGCGGCTGCTCTTCACCAAGTAACGATGCCATAGGCGCAGTGTGAAATCAGAATCAGAACACTGTTCCAAAAACTAGTTGCCAAGTACTTCTACTGGTGTTAAGCCTATTTTTCACAATGTTATATCAGCTAGGCGACAGCAGTGCCACACATCTTGCTTATGCAATCAACATGCTTATGTACATCGGCTACGAATTCTTTGCGCACTCGTCACAAACCCCTAAAGATTTAAATAACCCCACACATTAACTGGGTCATTTCGGTGGCAGCCGGGTAGCGTAAAACAGTTTGGTTCAGCAACCGATTAAAGCAGCAGTCATGTTCATTAGAAACTACTAGAAATTGATATTGTTATGAGAATACTAGGTATTGATGCCCAAAACTGGGCCTCTCGACGCGGCTTTTACAACTTGAATGTAGATTTTTGCTTATCCTATATTGAACTCTGCTAATTTTTTTTTGTAAACCAACGCCCACTGATTAGGCACTCTGCTACTGAGGTGGAGCACTCAAACACGTCCGCAGAGGCCACGTATCGAAGGAGGCAAAACACAAAAGCTGGCTGTGTGCCCTACGATGTCAGTGCACATTTAATTCCCAGGGGTTTAAATTATTCTGGAGCCCTCCACTAACAGCACCCCTCATACCCTGAGTCACTTCGGGATAAATTCTATATACCACATACAGTCCCATCTTTCAAATCAACAAGTTTTCGAGTCCTTTATTTCGAGGTGTCAGCACTTCCTTGTAAGGATTGCCTGGACCTTGTCAAGCCATTTGGCAACAACTGCTGACCCATCAGAATTCATGGTAACTAAAATTCAATAACCACAGCTTCCTGTGCCATGGTGGTGGTAATGCAGGAGCGCACTGGGCCTGCGGATGGCACCCGAGTGGCACTCAGTGGAACTGCGCGAGCTTCAGCGGGCAAGGCAGCCATGCGACCCAATGTTACCAGTGATTCTGCTTGTGGGCGGACTGGACCCCAGAAACCCACTGGATTCGGGTAAAAGCCATTCAGGTATAGGGCGTCAACAGTGATGACAGATGGCTTTCTTTCACCTCAGGTTCTGCTGTCCTCAAATACCACCCATTTAAGGATCGGTGGATGCTGGTTGGTGTCATGCCACAGCCCCGAAACTACCATGCGACTGTGTGCATTGACAACAAGCTGTTTATCACGGGTATGTTCACACTTGAAAAAACATCGCTACATGGCTGTAAGCAGATAGGCGGTTTGGCCCACTCTACTAGACCCAGAAGTGGACAGTGCTGCATGAATCACAGGTGTTTTGTTCCACTCCTAAAAGGGAGGGCGCTGGAATACTAGCATGAAGAGGAATAACAGCTTTTGCAAAGTATGGCCATTGAAACGTTTAAACAAGACTCAGATCCCTGCTGTGACCAGGTTGCAAAAACCTCATTACTCTGCACAGCTCAAATACTTTTGCAATGAGAGTTGCAGCCCTTTTTAGCAAAATAAATAGATGCAGCAATGGAGACTATTGCAGTCAAGCTAATGCCATGTATGTTTTGCAGGAATGTATTATGGCATTTCATGGAGCAGTCTATTAATACTGGCACTGCTTGCAAGTTGCACATGTTAGAAATGGGACTTTTATCACTGCTCAGAAAACTAACGAAACCCTCCCAGGCAGTTTCTTCCACCTTCAGTTACAAACAACAGCTTTTCACACTGTGCTTCAACTGAAATTCAACTTTTATTTTGGCAGGTGGCTACTCAACACTCATCAGGAAGAACGGTGAAATGGTTGCAACAAAAACAACCTTTACTATAAATGTGAAAACGGGCACATGGGAAAGACAACCAGATATGTTAGCTCAAAGGGCATGCCATGCATCAGTTGCTACAGATGGCAAAGTCCTTGTTTTTGGCGGAAGAGGACATCATGGACGGTCAGGAAAGAGCTTCTTTTCTTCTAGACTGCCTTAGAGTACTTTTAGACACAGTCCTGAATTATATGCAGTAGTTAGCTGCAGTAACCTGTATTATTAATTCTTGCATTCATTGCTGCTATCACAAATGCTAAAGCAGTGAACACTAGATTCTTCATCCCTAGAACCCTACACAATGCATTAAAAACTCAGAAAAAAAATACATATTTTTGCACCCCGGTTACTAAAATGTGACTAATTTTTTATTCCACAGGTTGCTTGATTCTGCAGAGGAGTTCAATGTAGATGACAACAAGTGGCGGCAGTTAAGCCCGATGCCCGAGCCTAGAATGGGCATGGCCACCGTCGTTAAGGAGGGATACATATGGCTGATGGGAGGAATGTCCGAGAGATCTGGCAGTCCTGTTGTTTCTGATGTGCTCCTGTACTCCCTGCAGCATGACAGGCAATTTTCTTTTCTTTCTACAGCTTTATTATAGGAAATTAGTTTTTGTCCAAGCATAGTAATTATTAAGTTTTTTTTTTTTCTCCGTCGTAGATGGATCCTAGGTGAACCTCTCAGACTACCTCGAGCTTTTGCTTCTGCAGCACTTATCAATGGATGTATCTGGCTCTGTGGAGGCTGCAGGATTGCAAATCTTGGAGATAAGCACCCAGTCAGTATGAACTCCATTGATGTCTGCTCCAAGTATTCAGAATGGAGAAAAGCCTGCAAGCTTACAGTGGCAAGGCACAGTGCTTCTGCAGCAGCCATAGGTGAGAAAGCAGCAGAATAAGAGTGAGGAGTAAATGGTCTCTGTTTTTGCTTCTTTTTTGCAGGCTCATGCATTTACATACTAGGCGGTATCAACAGCGATGAGTGGGGTGTGCTTTCTAAAAACACACTGCTCGTCACTGATAAGAATGTCATTTTATCACCAAGCAAGATGCCTGAACCAATTGCTGGGCACTGTGCTATCACTGTGTTGCCATCTACTAGCCGGCACGTGGGTTCCAGCTTCAAGTGGAGTGATGCTATTTTTGAGAGGCTGACTTAGCACCTGTCCTCAGTGTGGTTTCCTTTCCCACTTTTGTAGCAATACTGTTTCTTTTTTGTTTGTTTGTTTTAAGTCCACAGTCTGTGGCTTAAACAAGACACAGTACAGCTTGTAGAACAAAATAAATCAACTGTAAATGCAACATGACATTTGTATTGTCTTTATTTGCCATGGCAGTGAACCTCTTGGCCAATTATTCTCCTGTCATTATCCCATTGACAGTGATATCAAATGACCTGAAATGCATGTTAGAGCATTAAGAAAGATCAACTCATACAAAATTTCAGTTTAGCTTAACAACTCACTTTGATATAATCTGGTCACCAGGAACATAGAAGGGATTGCAAACAACATCACAGTATGAAGCATGAAGTTTGTGAAACATCTGCAACGGTTTCATGTCAATCAGAAATGGCAAGGACTTCAAATACACAGGGGGAAAAATATGGCAGTGCAAAACCAGCATCATGCTTACCTGCCGGATCTCATTGTCGCGAAGAGCTGTACGTGATGTTTCCACGATTACAATGAACTTTGTTTTAGTGTTTGTCACATAACCATACACTTTGTAGTCTTCCGTAGGGTACAGCAGACCCAAATACAGCTCCCGAACATCTCCAGAGCTCTTGTTCCCAGGAGATATCTTTTCCTCAACAACATCCAGAGAAGTGTGTATGGTATACAAGAATTTGAGCTCATTGCATGGTGCCACAGTCTTTACAAACAGTGGAGAGTTCTGAAACAAAAAAGTCAACCCAACTTAAACCTTATCACTTCATAGAAGAAATGTTGTTGCTGTTGTGTTGTGTTGGGTTTTTTGGCGCATAAGCAACTAAAGCTATCATGTGCCAAGAGCAAGGTTAATTTGTTTTGTGAAAAAAGAGGGAAAACGGGTGTGGTTAAACTAGTTTGTTTAGAAAGTCTCCTTTTAGGAAGCGGGTTGCGCTGGTTTTTATGACGCATAAGCTGCTAACGCAATGATGTGGAAAGCATGAGGTTTTAATTTGTTTACTGATGCACACTTGATTTATTCTACAGTTCGTGTAAAACATTTGCTTCCCTTAGAAAACTGAAAACACACGACAAATCTACAATTCCATCTTCGCCTAAAATCAGTTTTGGGTGAAAAGGAATGTGTTGTTTGTAAAATGGGGTAAAATATTTTTTCTGTGTTTCGAGACCTGTGCATGAGAATAAAACATGGTTAATAGTTAGTTGTTCTCCATATTGTCACGGCACTGACGACGAGGAAGAATTGTGCTGGTCTGGGAGAAGAAGAGAAAGCGCTGGTGCCTGGCGGCTAGTAGGCTTCACCTTATCCCACTGCCATATTCACTGTAAATAAACACCCCTTTTCTATTTCACCGTAACAACTTGGTGGAAGGTGCTCCGTTCAATCCCTAAGTACGCCACAGCAAGACCAACTTGAGTTTCGGCGTAGTCGCTGCCTTGCTGGACTGCCACTGCTTCCAACAATCATGGACCACACCGAACCTAACCGTGCCAGCCGCGACGCTGCAAGTCAGGCTGGTGAAAGGCCTGCCCCCTCCAGCTCTGTTCCCTGCCAGCCTTACCGGGAACCACGACCGTTTGCAGGAGAGGAAGGTGAGGACGTTGAGAAGTGGCTACTTCATTATGAACGAGTTAGTCGGTACAACCGGTGGGACCCTATCACCATGCTCACAAACGTCGTTTTGTTTCTAACTCACATGGCTATGACCTGGTTCGAGAATAACGAGGACAATTTGACAACTTGGGAACGGTTTGCCACCGAGATCAAACAGCGTTTTGGTGACTCTGTATCGAGCAAAAAGCGGGCTGAGCAGACCCTTGCTCAAAGAGCTCAATTGCCGGATGAAACTTGTACCACTTATACAGAAGAGATCCTCAGATTGTGCAAATGTGTGAATTCCAACATGCCCGAAGAAGACAGAGTTGGCCACATTTTGAAGGGCATCGCGGCTGACATGTACAACTTTTTAATTGCCAAAGACACCCTTGAAACCGTCTCCGATGTTATTAAACACATCCGTGCTTTTCAAGCTCTCAAAACCCGTCATATTGCGCCAAAATTTGGGCGGCTGGCCAACGTGCCTACCGTGGCCAGCCTTGATGACCATGCCCAACTAGATCTTCCGTCGATGATCCGGCAAATCGAGCGGGAAGACCTGCTGCGGCTCAATCCACTTTCCCTGCACGAATCTGCTGAGGTCTCTGTCCAAAGGGTATCAAGACGGCCAGCTTCACCACCACAAGCGATTACAGTGCAGCCTTTCACACAAGCTCCTGAAGTTGCAGCTTCTATTGACTATCCTCCTATACATTTCGCCAACCGGAATGCGCCGATGCCTGACGCCCGAGGTATGGCATCGCCTCAAGTGCACATAGATCTTCCATTCGATCTACCAGGATTCCTAAGCAGTATGAGCATTCAGCCAGACCTACGACGCGCCCAGCTGTTCCTTGCTCTCATTCCCAACAGCCTTTTCTACCTTCCCCGCCAATATGCTACCGCTGCGGTGTCGAAGGTCACATCGCCAGGTACTGCTGCAGTAGGTTCCCACCTCGCTATAACCGTCTGATGCCTCCAACAGTACCTAACAATCGGCAATATAGTCCCGTTTTTCAGCAATCCAATACCGTATTTACTCGCATAATGATCGCACTCGCGTAATGATCGCACCCCTGAATTTTGAGGTCAAAATTCCATTTTTTAAATTCCCCGCGTAATGATCGCACCCTGAACATGGAGCCGCCTGGTGGTTGATCTGCAGTCATCCCGCAGCGAATGCATTCCGACGAGTTCCCAACCTAGTCTAGTAACGTTGGAGTTCCCATGATTCCATGCTTTGCGGCATTCGCCATTTTGCAATTCGGCAGCGTCGTAGCGTGCTTTGTGTTTTTGTGCGAGTTTACGCCATTTCACCATGGGGCGGTATGCCAGTTACACCGCCGCGTTCAAGCTCAAGGCTGTCGACTATGCACTCGAGCATGGCAACCGCGCTGCTGGTAGGCATTTCGGCGTGGACGAAATGAGGATACGCTATTGGAAGAAGCAGCGCGAGAAGCTGATGGCTACGAACAAGACACGGCGGGCTTTCCGTGGACCCAAAACGGGCAAGTTCCCTCGTGTTGAGGAGGCGGTCCTAGAATACGTGAGAGACCTGCGCAAGGATGGTTGTGCAGTGTCATTAGAAATGATACAGACGCAGGCGCGCACAACTGCCAGGAAGCTGGGAATCGCCGCAAAGGATTTCCGCGCTAGCTCCGGTTGGACGACTCGCTTTATGCGACGGAATGGACTTTCCCTGAGGCGGCGGACGTCGTTGTGCCAGCGGCTCCCAGCCGCGTATGAAAGCAAAGTGATAGACTTCCATCACTTCGTCACTAGGCTTCGCGAAAAATGCGGTTACCTCATGTCGCAAATTGGAAACGCCGATCAAACTCCACTGACGTTCGACATGCCCCGGAATACAACTGTGAACGAGAAGGGTGCTCGGAACGTCCTCGTGAAGACGTCTGGTGCAGAAAAACAGCGATGCACAGTCATGCTTGCTGTGACGGCCGACGGGCGGAAGCTGCCACCATACGTGATCTTCAAACGGAAGACTATTCCGAAGGGAAACTTTCCCCGTGGCATCCATATACATGCACAGATGAAAGGGTGGATGACTGCAGACCTGATGGTCGACTGGATCAAGACTGTTTGAGGAAGAAGACCAGGAGCATTTCTGCTTCCCTCGCTTCTGGTTTTGGACAGTTTTAGGGGTCACCTTGTGGACAGCGTGCGTGGCAAGCTGAAAGAGCTGCGCACGGACATTGCAGTCATTCCAGGCGGCCTGACTTCGCTGCTGCAGCCTCTCGACGTGTCTTTGAACAAACCGTTCAAGGACAACATTCGACGACTTTATGCTGAGTGGATGGCGATGGGCCAGCATGATTTGACGCCGAGCGGAAAGATTAGAAGGCCATCCGTGGAGATGCTGTGCTCGTGGATCACAGAAGCGTGGAGCAGTATCCCCGACGAGGTAGTGGCTAAGAGTTTTAAGAAGACAGGCATATCTAACGCTTTGGATGGAACGGAAGATGACTTCCTGTGGGATTGTGAAGATGCTCCCAGCGACGACACTGCCGTTTCCGATGAGTCGTGCAGCAATGAAAGCGAGGATGGAGAGGATTCAGACTTTGATTAGAGTACTGACGAAAAAAAATAAATGGGCATTGTGCACTCCATGTGATGCTTAATGTGCGTGTTTATTGCGAAGGTAAGCCTTACTCAGCTTTTATTTTTGGTTGTAATCGAGATATATGTTCTAAGACGTCTGACCTGCAACTTGTTTGCGTTTTCGGTGCTCAAAAATTTTTTGTAGAAAATTTACCCCGCGTAATGATCGCACCCCGAAATTTGCGTCAGTATTTTAAAAAAAAAAGTGCGATCATTATGCGAGTAAATACGGTACTCAGCGTGGGTATTACCGCAACACCCATAACCAGAATCTCCGCGACCACTCCCCTGCATCTGATAGAAGTGTTACTCCTCCACCCGCCTTCCGTGCGCATCGTTCTCCATCACCGCGGCGGCGCAGCATGTCGCCTCAGCAGGAGAACTAACCAGCGCGACCAAAGGGGTGAGGTCGCTGGAAATGTGCTGTGTGCCAACATCCCTCCAACTATAATGCTCAAAAACAAAATTCGTGTGTTTATTGATGGTGTGTATACATTAGCTTTGATGGATACGGGTGCGACTGTGCCTGTGATGAGTAATCAGTTTAGGCGCTTGTTGGGACGCAAAGTGATGTTTGAATATGACCGTGGTTCAACGTTTTGTGGTGTGAGTGGAGAGGAGTTGCGGCCACTGGGTGTGTGTAGTGCGCAAGTGACTGTGGGTGGTGCAATTTTTCAAGCCGAATTCGTAGTCTTACCCCACTCTACGCATGACATCATTTTAGGAATGGACTTCTTGAAGTTTTGTGGTGCTACCGTGGACTGCCGAAGTCAAGAGGTTCATTTTGACGGCTCGCATCTGCCGACTCTTTTTGAAAGTGGCCGTAATGAAGACACAGTTTTTAGTATTACCGAAGACACAGTAGTTCCACCTTTGTCTGCCATGTTCGTCCCCGTGTCCGCTCCACTTCTTGACCACGTTTCATTTCAGGCCGTGGTGCACCCAGTTCACTCAGCATGCCTGAAGAAAAATGTTATTATCCCTCACTGTATGATCTCCGTGCATCACGGTAGTGCCTCGTTATGGACAATCAATCCATCGTCCGAGCCCGCAGTTTTACCAACGGGACTGAAGCTTGCCTCCTGTGGACCCGATATGCCCCACGTCGTTGCTTTGGTCACAGATGCTACGAGTGCCACCGTACCTCTGCCTGCTGATGAAACTTCGATCTTCTGTATGATCAGCGCCGATCTCAGCTCACCTCAACGCCGTACTCTTGTGGATATTCTTCTACCCTTTTCGCCTATGTTTGACTTTTCTCAAACAGATGGACCGACCTCTCGCCCTGCACATTGGACCCATCATACCATCGACACTGGTTCGGCTCGTTCCATTCGTCAAAAGCCATATTGCGTGTCCCCATCTGAGCGCAAAGTCATTCATGAGCAAGTGGAGGACATGCTACGGAAGAAGGTGATACAGGAGTCATCTAGCCCCTAGTCTGCCCCTGTTATTCTTGTACGCAAGAAAGACGGTTCGTGGCGATTCTGCGTCGATTATCGGCGTCTAAATTCTGTTACGAAAAAGGATGTCTATCCTCTTCCTCGCATAGACGATGCCCTCGACTGGCTCTCTGGTGCGTCCTATTTTTCTTGTCTTGATCTCAGATCTGGCTACTGGCAAATTCCAATGGACCCTGCTGATAAGAAAAAAACAGCCTTCGTAACGCCAGATGGCCTTTATGAGTTTAATGTTATGCCATTCGGGCTGTGTAATGCGCCAGCCACATTTGAACGCTTTATGGACACAGTTTTGCGCGGCTTAAAATGGGACATTTGTCTTTGCTATCTGGACGATGTCGTCATATTTGGGAAATCCTTCCAAGAACACAATGACCGTCTAGTACGAGTCTTGAATTGTCTGCACAATGCCGCCCTAATCATAAACTCGAAAAAGTGCCGCTTTGGAGAGCGCCAAGCGCTGGTGCTAGGACACCTTGTCAATGGTGATGGTGTAATGCCGGATCCCCAGAAAACTGCTGCTGTTGAGTCTTTTAAACCCCCACAGACAGTGAAGGAGTTGCGCAGTTTTCTAGGGTTGTGTTCTTATTTTAGACGCTTTATACATCACTTTGCTGACGTCGCTTACCCATTGACGTGCCTTCTCAACAAAAACTCCACTTTTGACTGGACACCAGACTGCGACGCATCGTCAACTGAAGTTTCTTTTAATATCGAAACCCATCCTGCGTCACTTCGATCCTGCTGCAGTGACAGACGTTCACACGGACGCTAGTGGAATCGGTCTCGGGGCAGTCCTTGTCCAACGGCACGATGAACAAGAGCATGTTATCGCGTATGCAAGTCGTACCCTGAGCAAGCCGGAGCGAAACTACACAGTCACCGAACAGGAATGCCTGGCTGTAGTTTTCGCTGTGCAGCGTTTCCGTTCATATTTGTATGGACGGTCGTTTACTATCATAACTGACCATCATTCACTCTGTTGGCTGCGGAACCTTCGAGACCCATGTGGTCGCCTCGCACGCTAGGCCCTCTGGTTACAGGAATATGACTTTGCCGTGGTGTACAAAAGCGGGAGGCGTCATGCAGATGCAGATTGTCTTTCTAGGATGCCAATGGCCATGACTGGACCTGACAGCGACGATTTCGACAGTTATATATCGACCCTCGAGCCAGCGTTCCACGACACGAATGTTTTCAAAACGGAACAGCAAAATGATACCAGTCTGCAGCCTCTCTTTGCCGCCGCCCAAGCCAGCGTACCTACAAGCCGTTTTTGTGAGCCTGATGGCCTCCTATGAAAAAAGTTATTCGCCTGTCGGCCAGCGATACCTACTCGTAGTTCCCAAGACGCTGTGCACGAACGTATTGTGTGTTAGGCATGATGATCCAACTTCTGGGCATTTAGGATCGGTTCGAACACTCCACCGTGCTCAAGAAAGATTTTACTGGCCCAGAATGCACTCGACGATTGAACAATACATTGCCAGTTGCAAGCAATGTCAACGCCACAAACGTCCAACTGCAACTCCATCTGGCATGCTGCACCATGTGAAGACCCCGACAGCTCCGTTTGATCAAGTAGGCATTGACCTCGTAGGTCCGTTTCCGAAGTCCGTGGATGGAAATCACTGGATAGTAATCTGCGTGGACCATCTCACACGTTACTGTGAAACCGCTGCTCTTACATCTGCTACGCCACATCAGGTGTCGCTTTTCTTGCTGCTCTCAGTCATCTTACGACACGGGCCACCACGAATTGTCATCACTGATCGGGGCCGACAATTCACTGCTGATGTTGTTGAAGAGCTCATGCGTTTATGCGCCGTAACTTTCCGACACTCGACGCCATACCATACCCAGACTGGCTTGACTGAGCGCATCAACAGAACGCTTATCAACATGCTAGCCATGTATGTGGACGCAGGGCATAAGAACTGGGACACCATACTATCCTTCATCACGTATGCATTTAATACCGCCACGCATGAGACGACTGGGTACAGTCCATTTTTCCTGCTCTATGCCAGACCGCCACGCTACTCCCTGGATACTATCCTGCCCTTCACAATCCGTGAAGACCCCTGCCTGGCTGAGACCCTCTGTCTCGCCGAAGAAGCTCAGAGAATCGCCCGATTACGGTCTGGTGCTTCACAAGAACGTTCTAAAGTGCAATACGATGCCAGTTACCGGCGGGTCACATACTCTGTAGGTGATTTAGTCTGGCTGTGGCGTCCAATTCGGCGCCGTGGCCTACATCAAAAACTCTTGACCCACTATGACGGCCCATGTGTGGTTGTTAAATGCATCAGCGATTTACCTTATGCAATAGCCCGCCTGACAGCATTGGGTCGTAGGTCTGCCAAAACCGAACTATGTCATGTTGCCCGCTTGAAGCCGCGTCAGCCTCGCATGACTCACGAACACGCCCAGAGGGCTTAGGCTGAGTAGGGGGAAATGTCACGCCACTGACGACGAGGAAGAATTGTGCTGGTCTGGGAGAAGAAGAAGAGAAAGCGTTGGTGCCTGGGGGCTAGTAGGCTTCACCTTATCCCACTGTCATATCACTGTAAATAAACACCCCTTTTCTATTTCACCGTAACAATATTCTTCGCATTTAGGTTTATCTTTTTTTGTTAGCAGAAAATTATGTGTCAGGTGTGTGTGCCCAATGCGGAGGCGGCATAGTATTACTTCTATGAAACGTTCCTTATACCGGCACGACCTCCATTCTCCCAAAATGGGCTTTACTAAGTGTAGTTTATCTACTTTACTATTCCACGAAGACTGCCATTTTTCTTTTTGTTTGCGATGTATAAGTTTCATACAGTTTTTGTAGGGTATGTTTATACTTTCATTTGCTTCTCACGGGCTTTCGCAGCACATATGTCTGCTCTCTCGTTTCCTTTAATGCCCACGTGACTCGGGATCCAGCAGAATTTTATGTTATATCCTCGAGCAATGGCTGTTGCTATATTGTGTATTATGTCTCCGAGTAACGGAGCGGCTGCATTTCTTAGATTTAGAGCTCTGAGGACGGCTAGGGAGTCTGTGTAAATAATGCTGTTTGTAACATTCTCTTTTACTATTTTCTCTACGGCAACAGAAATGGCGTGGGATTGTTGTGGCCAGAAATGTTGTGGCCAGACTTTGGCTTGCCAGAGAACCAATTTAACACGATACTATATCTCTCTCTTGTGCCCTATGCTTATGTCCATATGCTCGTGTGCTTTAATGCTGCATTACCTTAGGCCTAAGTCTTGCACTACGCAGTAATTAAACTGCTTAAAGGGGTGGAGACACAAACGTTTTAATCACATAACTTTGCTTTGAAAGTGTGCATGTAATACTACCAAGCATGAATCACTGCGCAAAATTTGGCAACACTCAATAATTTGCAACTGAAGTCATTTTATTATGTAGTTTGTTTCAGTTTCAAGTTGCTGAGCAGATGGTTTAAGTTTATGGGGTTTAACGTCCCAAAGCGACTCAGGCTATGAGAGATGCCATAGTGGAGGACTCCAGAAATTTCGGCCACCTTCTAGGGTTCTTTAGCGTGCACTGACATTGCACAGCACACGGGCGCCTTGATTTTCGCCTCCATCGAAAAGCGGCTTCCGCAGCCAGGATTCGAGCTCTCATCCTTGGACACAGTAGTCGAGCGGCTATTATGTAGCCATTTTCGTCTGCCTCACATGACCTTATACTAATTTCTGATGTCAAAACCATCTTTTGGCAACCTGAAGCTAAAACTGAGTAACAGAAGAAATCCAATTATAAATTATTTGCCGAGCATAGGCGAAGCAGGTGAACTTCATACAGTGATTCATGTTTAATGTCTCACGCATAATTCCAAAGCAGAAATACAAGAAAAATTTGATGCCTCTTCCCCTTCAATAAAACTCATGCCCATTCAAGCATCAGTGACTTTTGAAATGAGCACTAGCTGTTACCCCTGCTCTCTATTGTACTGGAACTCAAAAATGCACTAATTAGAGCTCTTCCTCCTTCAAAACACAGGCTGGACTCTAAAATCCAGAGGTTTTCTCTTTTTTCTGCTTCCAACCTAAACTTCTTGGTAGTGTATTACTACAACATAAAAATGGGGCTAAAATGTTGAAAATTATTACAATTTATGCATGAATACTAGGTATTGATGCCTGAAACAGGGCATCATTTCATTAAATAAATTATTACAATTTATGCAAACAGCAGAAGAGCAACAGGCAAGGGGAAGGAAAAAGAAAAATTGCGATGTTCTTGCTTTACATTTTCTTGCACTACAGAGGCACGACTGACGCTCTCTGTAGAATACTAAACAGAAATGTGAAGAACATGCCCAACCAAAAGCTGCGGAGGGGTGTCACACTGCAAAAGACACAACTTTAAGTACTTTACTCACTGCATTGATGCAAGCACATGAACTCCTTTTTTTTTTTTCCAAATGTAAGCCCCTCTAACTAGGTGGGACACCTGGATTCATGCAATGCTTTGATTCAGTATCTCGGATTTTAATGCGGCAGTGTTATCGGACTCAGTTCTGCAGAAAATCCGGCACTGGTGTTCTTGGCATGTGAAAAATCAGAAGCACACGTCTGGCAGGTTGTAGTTGGCAGGTGACATCGCCAAACACCGATTCGTCAGCGGATTGTACCGCATCACGAGAACGGGGGGGGGGGGGGGGGGGGGGGTGAGATAAGAGTCGAACATGGGCACTTGGAACCCAAGCGAGACACACTACCCCTAAGCTACACAGGCATGTTCGTACAACGCGGTTAAAGCAGGGCTTTACGTCGCGCGGTCTTGTACACAATGCGGTGGCTTACGACTGACTGTTTGCTAATAAGCGTGTGTGAGATATTAGAGATACAAATTAAGGGGTCAGTGATTAATAGAGTAGCAAAGTGCACGTATGCAAAAAATAATCTGCAAAGGGAACCAATAACACTGTCACATTGTGTCCTTAAAGACACAGCCTAAAGGACTATAGATACCTTTTTAGGCGCATATTCTCCTCTTTGAAATGGTGGGTTAGACATTAGAACACATGGATCACTGCACAGTATTCATCCATGACCGGTAAGAAATACTGTAGAACTGAACTTCTTCCATCAACTAAATGATTGCTATGACATGTAGTTGTCGTTTAGGCTTGTGAGGAATAATAAAAATGCAATATAATCGCTGAGATACAGTTTTAATTCCCAACAACACTTAATCATGCCTGTGTCTAGAGCTGGAATGACAACAAATGGTATTTTAGCAATTATGTTGCTGTTTTTCTTGTGCCTCACGTGACCTAAACATCAATTACACATCACAGACATTGTTCAGTTGATAAATCCGGAACCGAAACAGCAACAAGAAATTAAATTATAAACCATATGGTCATTATCATCATCATCATCCTGATTATACCCACTGCTGGGCGAAGGCCTCTCCCATATTTCTCCACTTAACCCGGTTCTGAGCTAGCTGCATCCACTTGACCCCTGCGAACTTCTTAATCTCATCCGCCCACCTAACTTTCTGCCGCCCCCTGCTACGCTTTCCTTCCCTTGGAATCCAATTTGTTACCCTCAGTGACCATCGGTTATCCTCTCTTCGCACATGTCCTGCCCATGTCCATTTCTTCTTCTTAATTTCCAATAGAATGTCGGTAACTTGAGTTATTTCTCTGACCCACTCTGCACGCTTTCTATCTCTTAATGTTACCCCTACCATTTTTCGTTCCATAGCCCTCTGGGTTGTCCTCAACTTAAGTAGAACTCTCTTGGTTAGCCTCCACGCTTCAGCCCCATAAGTGAGTACAGGCAAGATGCAACTGTTGTATACTTTCCTCTTGAGCGATACCGGTAAGCTGCTAGTCATAATCTGCGAGTGCTTGCCAAATGCGCTCCATCCCAATCTTATTCTTCTTGTTACTTCCTTTTCATGGTCCGGATCTGCGGTTACTACCTGTCCTAAGTAGACATATTCGCCTACTACTTCCAGTATTTCGCTACCTAATGTAAACTGCTGTTCCTTCCTGAGGCTGTTGAACATTACCTTAGTCTTCTGCATATTGATTTTCAAGCCTACCTTTCTACTTTTTCTGTCTAGGTCATCAATCATTATTTGCAGTTCATCCCCCGAGTTACTTAGCAAGGCAATGTCATCAGCAAATCGCAGATTCCTGAGGTATTCTCCGTCTACCCTTATCCCTAACTGCTCCCATTCTAAGTCTCTGAATACCTCCTCTAAGCAAGCTGTGAATAGTACTGGGGAGATTGTGTCTCCTTGCCTAACACCTTTCTTTATGGGAATTTTGTTACTTTCTTTATGCAGAACTATGGTTGCTGTGCAGCCACTATATATATCTTCCAGCACTTTCACGTACGGCTTGTCTACCCCCTGATTTCGTAATGCCTGCATCACCGCCGAGGTTTCAACTGAGTCAAATGCTTTTTCGTAATCAATGAATGCTATGTATAAGGGCTGATTATATTCCGAGCATTTTTCTATCACCTGATTGATGGTATGGATATGATCGATAGTAGAGTACCGTTTCCGAAACCCTGCTTGATCCTTTGCTTGATTGCAGTCTAAGGTTGTCCTGATTCTATTAGCGATTACCTTAGTAAATACCTTATACGTAACAGATAGTAAGCTGATTGGTCTGTAATATTTAAGGTCCTTAGAGTCCCCTTTCTTATGAATGAGGATAATGTTTGCATTCTTCCATGGTTCCGGTACCGTCAATGACACCAGGCACTGCATATACAGGGTGGCCAGTTCTTCTAGCACGATATCCCCCCCGTCCTTCAGCAAATCTGTAGTTATCTGATCCTCTCCAGCTGATTTCCCCCTTTTCATAGTTTCTAGTGCTTTCTTGACCTCGTCCTTCATCACTGGTGGAACGTCTGACTGTTTTTCCCTACCGCCAATCTCATTATGGTCCTGACTACTTTGGCTACTGTAGAGATCTGTATAGAACTCCTCGGCTACTTTGACTATCTTGTCCATATTAGTGATGAAGTTGCCCGCCTTGTCCCTTATCGCATACATCTGGTTTTTGCCTATGCCCAATTTCTTCTTTACCGCTTTAAGGCTTCCCCCGTTCTCTACAGCATGCTCAATTTTCTCCATGTTATACTTCCTTATATCGGCCACCTTGCGCTTGTTGATTAGCTTTGATATCTCGGCCAATTCGATCTGGTCTGTTGGATTGGAAGCTTTCATACTCTGGCGTTTCTTAATCAAATCTTTCGCCTCCTTAGACAGCTTACCGGTATCCTCTCTAACTATCCTACCGCCTACTTCTACCGCGCACTCAGTAATGATATCTCTGAAATTATTGTTCCTTGCCTCTAGGGTAATGTCGCCATCCTCAGTTAGAGCTGAATAACTATTCTGTAGCGAGATCCTGAACTCTTCTGCCCTCCCCCTCACCGCTAATTCGTTGATGGGTTTCTTTCTTACTAATCTGTTGCGTTCTTTCTTCAGATTTAGGCTAATTCGGGACCTCACCATCCTCTGGTCACTGCATCGCACTTTCCCGATTACCTCTACATCCTGCACAATGGCGGGGGTTGAACACATTATGAAGTCGATTTCATTTTTAGTCTCTCCGTTAGGACTTTTCCATGTCCATTTCCGGTTCTTCCGTTTGCTGAAGAAGGTATTCATGATTCGTAAGTTATTGCGCTCTGCAAACTCAACTAGTAACTCCCCCCTGCTATTCCTAGAACCAATGCCATAGTCACCTACTGCCTTGTCTCCTGCCTGTTTTTTCCCTACCTTGGCATTGAAGTCACCCATTAGTACAGTATACTGCGTCTCTACTTTTCGGATTGCCGATTCTACATCTTCATAGAAGCTTTCAACTGCCTGGTCATCATAACTACATGTAGGTGCATAGGCCTGTACAACCTTCAGTTTATACCGCTTATTAAGCCTAATTACGATGCCTGCAACCCTCTCATTAATACTATAAAATTCATCGATATTACCCGCTATATACTTATTGACAAGGAAACCTACTCCTAGTTGTCGCCTCTCTGGTAAACCTCGATAACACAGTACATGCCCATCCTTCAGTACAGTATATGCCTCATTCGGCCTCCTAACCTCACTAAGCCCTATGACATCCCATTTCATGCCCTCTAGTTCCTCTAACAGCACTGCTAAACTAGCTTCACTAGCTAGGGTTCTAACGTTAAACGTTGCCAGGGTCAGTTTCCAATGGCGGCCTGTCCAGCGGAGCCAGGCTTTCTTAGCACCCCCTGCTGCGTCACAGGTCTGACCGCCACCGTGGTCAGTTGTTCCGCAGCCGCCGCTGGTGACTGAGGGCCGGGGTTTTATGGAGCTTATAGTTGTCGGTAAACATACCATGGTCTGATCCATGTATAGTGTATACTTATGTCTAACATAGGACACTAAAAGAAAAAAAACATGAAAGCAAAAATATAGGCCTGTATAGTCATTGAATTGAACACCAATTTTTTTTTTTTCTTCCCATCTGAAATAAGGCCACCAAAAATTAAGGCATGGTTAAATTTTCACTACTACACCATGTGAATATGATTTGCTTATCCTTCCTCAGTTCAAAGCAGTTTTTAAATACAGCAAAAAAATAACCTCAGGTTTTCCAAAATTTTTTTTCATGACTTTGAAGAAAAGCAGGAATCGGCACCGTTGCAATGGCCACTCTAGTGGGAATCATTGTGTTACGGTAACTGTGTCCTTGAACAGCACGAGCAATGAATGCAACAAAAGACAGACATGTGGGGCATGCCATTCTTTGAATCCCCAACTAGACCTGTGGTAGCGTGGTCTCCTATGCATTTATGGTATAATTACGTCTGGGGTACCGCCGTAATTGTACCGTACTTATTATTCTGAAACGCTACTGAGCACTTCAAAACTGCAGCAATACATTTCAGTGCAATAATTCTAAGCAATAAGGATTTACTTTTCTAGCCTGCTATTATACGAATAGGCTTGAAGACCAGACTGACTATGAGCTGATTACAAGCAGTTTTGCAACCAGCTGGATAGCTAGCGCATCCAAGCAAGGCTTTGAGCACGAGCAAGCTGGGCATGCAAGTGTAGAGATGTAACGCGTGACGTTGAGCCGCAACGAACTGCTAATAGAAGTTTCGCCAGTAACAATCTACACGATCGTCTATTTTTCATCCTTGGCAGATAATGAGCAACAAACACAAATTAGCAGCACAAGACGTGCATCCATTCTTAGCACTGTTAAGCCCCTAGTACAACGGGTACATTCCTCCCGGCCTGGTGCTTCGCTTGTTCGGGGTAGAATGCTTGGGAAAGGGTATTTACCCTAACATGAATAGACAAAAAAGGATCACAGTCACACTGTGCAAGTTGACACTGTATTGAATTGAATGCAGATCGAGTCCAATGAGGATCGAAAGTGTTCGTGTGAAAGAGATATAAGCAACACTGCTAAATATATTCAGCTCTTTGCGCACTGATAGCTGCTAATTTTAACGAACGCAGAGCCAAGCAGTACAGCCAGTTGGAACAATCAAATTATGTAATCAGACAATTAGCAACGCAATCCCTTAAACACTGAAAAGTTAGAGAGATGACACACACATAGATGAAACGATTTGAAATGGGCATTTACCTCTTTGCCGATCACAGCGACGGCAACAGCCATTACACTTTCCGAGATAGTTTGCAGTATGGATTCCCAGAAATTAGTACTGCTCCGAACACACTACTTGTTTAGTCACTTACAGCGAGCAACGCAATCGTCGCTCACACTTATCAGCTGTTGCAATTTACAACCTCATTCAGGCCAAGCGCCGTAACAGCTGCAGCTGGCTGCAGCTTCGGGTCGGTCAGGGATTCACCCGATTCCATAACAATCTCCACACTAACTGCTAAAAAATTAAAACTGTCAAAAGAAATGGTGATCAAAAGCTACGAAGAAGCTAGGCATGTATAAAGTGCAACTCATTATACAAAGAAAGCGAAAGCAAACGCCTGTTAGTGGGGAAATGACGAGAAGCTGAGATCCAAATTGGTCCAATCCGAGCGTAGCCATGTGAGCGCGGCACATTCGTTTGTACGAGAATACTATAGCTTTACTACAAAGCGAGCTCCCCAGCCTACGCCGAGTTAAATAAAACGTTGTATTACCTTAGTGCAAACAATGGACAACCGCGGATCAAATGAAGAAGCCGCTTCGTTTTTGTCTTCGTGTTTGGAAAACGATTTGCAAGTAGTACGTAGTTCCTTGAGAGATGGTTAGTACTTTCTCTCAAAGTTGTGCTCCTTTTCCTCAATACTCAATTAATGTAATAACGCCTTGCCGTCCCAGGAGTTGACATTGACATCCAAGATGCAGAAGGTACAACGGGCTTGCAAATCGCAGCCACGAACGGATACAAAATGCTGGCCGAGTACCTTATTGCGCAAGGCGCTGATGTTAACCTGGCGAACAACTGCGGTTGGACGCCGCTCATGCACGCTGCACAACATGGCCAGGTATCTGTGGTTTCTCTTCTATTACACCATTGTGCAACTGTGAATGCAACTAGCTACTTCGGTGAGTAGGAATGTAGCGTATTACCCCCCTTCAAATCTATTTTTTTTTCCGTCCGCACTCCCTCCTTCCATATGCTCCTTCCTTTTTCATGTGTTATGATGATGAACTGTTGGCTTTGCGCGAAGTTTGCAGGACAGGCAATTGTTACAAAGTCGTCAGGAAGGCCATTCCAATCTGCGGAAGTTTGAGAGAAGAAAGCTGCATGCAAATGTGGTGATGGTGTGTGGATTTAAAACACACAAGCACGCACGCACGCACGCACGCACGCACGCACGCACGCACGCACGCACGCACGCACGCACACACACACACACACACACACACACACACACACACACACACACACACACACACACACACACACACACACACACACACACACACACACACACACACACACACACACACACACACACACACACACACACACACACACACCAATATGGGACTAGAATCACGAATCAGGTTGAATTTTTCTCCCGGTCAGAAATAGTTTGTCCAATGGGTATTGGCCAGCTCAACTTGTTTCTTCACTCCTGCACGGGAAGAGGCCCAGTTGGTTTCTTTACTTTAAATTGAGAAGACCATTTAGTTTTGGAACTCCCAATTGGGAAATTTATCTGCGATACTGATCGCGAAAGAAGAAACCGGTCCCAGAAATTAAAAAAAAAGGGGGGGGGGGGGGAAGGAACCAAGTGGGCATTCCATCCGAATTAAATTTGAATCAGTTGACCCCAATAGGTTAGCGGGCTGATAAATTCAACTGGGTAGTCTATTTGGTTTCCTGGTTCCAGTGAAACGTTCCAATGGGTTCTGCAATCCCCCTGGAAATAATGAACTGGTTTTTGATGTTTTAAATAGTTTCCAATTTGATTGTCGAATTTTACTATTTGGAACTAACTGCAGTTTCCAGTTGGAAACACCTCTTGGTTCTGCTATATGTCCAAAGGGAACATTCCCAATTGGAAAATCCAAGTGTAGATATGTGATATCCTTGACTGTGGTCTGCATACAATACCTCTCTATAAAACGATACCAGTAAATTAAGTTCTTGTAAAAACAGCATTAGCAGCCTAATCTTCCTAATTAATCTCATGGCCACCATCAGTGCAGGCATAATTAAATAAGACAACTTCAAATAATAGACAAGTGTCACTGGCCCCAGAAAAAGAGCCCTACAAGTCCATAAATTGGTGCAATGGTGGTCTGAGATATATATTGAACCTATGTTAGTTTTCCTGTGTGCGGATGCATGCTTGTTTTGCTTGATTGACGTAAAAACCAGTAATTCTTTTCATTTCAATACATTTGCAAAAATGTGGGCTTATAGGCAGATGTTTGCCTACACCTTAGAAGAAAAGCTCAAAATTGATTTTTTTTTTTTTTTCCAACTACGCAGTTCAAACTGTCTGGGCTCAATATATATGCCATTTGAGTTCAATTAGTAAGCCACTTGGCCTTGGTAGGTTGCGAGTTTTATTTCCAGTTGAAAGCACCTGTTCAGCTCAAATGGTTGAATCCAATAAGTGGCAAAAACACATCTAGTTTGTAATCAATTTGTATAAGTTGGAAAATTTACAATTAAACCTTTTTTTTTTTTAACTCAGATGCATTCCAGTAGGACCATATAGGGGATGCAGTGCTTATATGACTGTTAAAAGAAACTTTCGAAATAACAAAATCTGTAATGCTGTGATGCTGTGATGGTATACAAATTAATAAATCTACCAGCATGGTTCTGTATTAGTTCAAGTGCATTGTCAAATAAGATTGATGTGAGTGCCAAACAGGAGAGGCATATTCTGATTTTCATTTCACAAGTGATCGTAAGCTAACAATTTGACATGCAAATTGCGAAGATGTCACCTTAGAGAGCCAAGCATTTTTTAGCTGAAGACATGATGCTACTTAAGTGCATTATTTAAGAAAGATTCGTACACAAGGTTATGCCCAGATATTTGTATGATTGCACTGGCAGCACGAGAAGAGAGGAAATGTGATAAAGGGACACAAGAAAGTTACGGCAATGTTGAAAAGATTGTACACAGCATTTCTGCGAAGACAAAAACAAAGCGGACCAAAGGTAGAACCTTGAGGTACCTTAATGTTACAGGGAGCTTGAAGGGTGCTCATTTACTTGGACAAACTAAGTGCAGTTTGTTAGGAATTCTTTAATCCATTTAACAATGTTAGGCTAGATATTAAGATTAAATAACTTGTGTAACAGGTATTTGTGGGGAACTCTGTCGAAAGCTTTTTTTTTTTTTTAATGTAAAAAAATGTGGCCATGATTAAATGAAGGATTGGTGTCACAAAATTTGAAGACTGGAATGACTTTCCCATGTTCCTAATCAGCAAGGAGTTTGCCTGTAAAAGAACAATTTCCTCTCTGACCACTACATTATGTCTATAAAATTTAAGGCTACAAGTCTGGCACTTTTTGTGATTTCCAATTCTGCCAGAAATCAGATTATTCAACAAGAATTTTCATAAGTCCTGTATATTTTTGCGTATTTTTTTCCTAAAAAAATGCTGTTGGCACATGCTGTTATCTGATGCATTAAAGCTATCTATTTGTGCCTGTTGCCTCATAAACCATCTTGTGCAGGTACGCTGGAACCGACAGGTAAAGGGAGGGAGGGCAGAGCGGGCCCGAGCTCCTCCAAGTAATCTTATATGAGGGCTCAGCCCTCACCTGTTCCTGCCTTGTTTATTTTTATTTATTATTTGCTTCTGTAATCTAACTTCAGACTCCCACATTTTCATAAAATCAGCACTACCATGACGTCATATTAAGCAATTTAATGTTGATGACACCCATGATGCACAAAAACAGGCAAGGCTCTCGGCCTCATTTTGGTTTTCATAGAACACCAGATTTAACAATAAAAACAGGCTGGCACAGATGCCATGTTGAGCACAACTTGCATGCAGGTTTCGTTCTGTGCAGAAATGCAGCAGAGGACATGGAAAGAGTGACTATTTATGAAATATAAAAAATAAAAATAAAAAATCTGAAAGGAAGTACTTTGCCAGCCTCCCCACTGAAAATATACTTCTGGCTTCACTAATCCTGTGTAGTGTAAAAAATATGTAATGCAAACACAGACGTACCACAATAAAGATGACAAATACAAAGCCATGCTGTGATGCTGTGTATCCGTCACCTTTCTTGTGGTATGTCTACATTCATGCTAAGCATTACAAGATCAAGATGTACCAGCTCACTCAAAAGGAAGTTTTACCGGGTAAACAATCTACAAATGGCAGCTTGCCTCAAGAAAGTGCTCTCCACATCAGATTTTACATGTATGCATGTGTATGTGTGTGTTTTTTAGTGGGGATGACAGCTGTTGTTGCATGCGCTATAATTTTTTTGTATGCAGCCTTTGCATGCCTCTGCTGGACTTGCATGCTTTTGTACATTACAAAATCATTCACTGTCAGAGTAGCCACATTGGAACACCCAACAGCTTTGGAACAGGGTGTCATTACCATGGTTGGTGCGTGATCCAGTGATGCCGATGAAATGTCTTATCAGTGCCTGTGTTCTGGCTTCTATAGCTACCTTTCAAACTTATCTACAGATGAAGCCATGCCGTGGATAACAGCTAAGCATAAAAAGAAAATTAAAAACCGTCAGCTAACTTAAGATGCCTTTGGGTCTGAGAGCAGAGAAATCGGTGTCAGCAAAAACATAGGGCTCTAACTATGTTCCATGTTTAACCTGTTTACCCCACTGTGGTGGCTTAGATGCTCGATTGTTGATCCCAAGATCATGGGTTCAGTACTGGCTGCGGCAGCCTTGGTTTGATGCAGGTAAAATGCTAGGTGCTTGTGTACTGTGTGATGTCAGTACACATTAAAGAACCTTAGGTAGCTAAAATTTTCGGAGCCCTCCACTACAGTACCTTTCATAGCTTATGTTAAATGCATTAATGCCCATACTTTGAAGAAATTAAAGGAAATCATTACGGTGATATTATGCTAGCTAATAGACGTATATTTAAAAGGCAGTATCAAAAATTTGTCATCACAGCTTAAATTTGAAAAATCACTGTGTCACAAATTCATAGCAATAGGACTGTGGTTCATTTTGTGCAGTTAGTTTTGACTGTGTGAAAGACTTACTTGAAGGTCTCAAACCAGCTTGAAGGCGTTGGGACAATAGATAATTTTTTATCCAACAAACATTTCTCTACTTTTTCTGCAATGATTGTCAGAAAATTAAAGGCAGGCAGTTATTGAATGCTGCCTGGAAGTCGTATTCACACCCGCTTTTTCTTTGCACAGCTTCATTGCAGTGACAATGGTGGCACAGTGGTTACAACACCCGACTACCGCTGGCTGCATTTCGATAGAGGCGAAATGGAATACTGTTCATGCGCTGCACGATGTCAATGCGTGTTGAAGAACCCTAGTTGGTCAAAATTTCCAGAGTTCTCTACTACGGCGGGTCTCTAGCCTGAGTCGTTTTGAGACATTAAACCCTACAAACCAAACCAAACATTTTGGTCTAAAAGCACTGCTACTGAAAACATGTTGATATCATGCTTTTTATGCAAGCTTCATGTAGTGCTGAGTACATAGCATGAAAATAATATGTCTTAATTTTGTGACACTGAACGTTAGAAGGTAAAGCTTTAATGATACCATTTAATAGCTTTAATAGCCACTATGGAACCCAAATAATGGTACACAGAAAAAGAGTTGTGCAGTTTTCTTTTCATGTGTGTCACTTTCTGAACAGGTGTAGATGCACTGACATTGGCTGCTGGAGGAGGTCACCACTCAACTGTTTGCCTCCTCCTGGAAGTAGCTGCAGACGTTGCAGACAGCGCTGCCCATCGTGGCTCAGGTCTTACACCTTTAGGTGCTGCTGCTGTCAATGGCCACATATCAGTCATCAATGCCCTTCTTCAGCGAGGCAGCTCTGTTAACCAAGTGCTCCTAGCTACTGGTAAATGACCTGGGCATAGTCCTAAAATAATTCTTGCACCTTGTTTTATTTGCAGACTAAAACAGGTTCCAATGCATTGCATCTAAAGTTCTGGCTACAATGTTGCAAGAATAATTTTTATACCAAGGACTGTGCTTCTCTCATGGATAATATTAATGGGAGCAAGGTGCACACACACTTTGTACAAAAAACTGCTCAGGGCACTTTATCAACCAGAAATTGAATGAGTGAATCCATTACCCCACATTGCATGACCCTTTTTATTGAGCGTACATCTCGTATATGGGAGGCTCGGGACTTGATCCTCTGTGCCGCCGGGTGCCCACAGGTGGTACGATTGGTACAAGCATTCCCCTAACCTGGTGTTCAGCTTCTATGCGATGAACTGCTTGAAAAATCGGTCCATGACCCCACCTTATTTAAATAAAAACTTGTTATCATTTCTAGAATAATTGTGCTAATAAGGTACAGTAGGTGTCCATAAACTGCTCAGCCACATACTGCTATTTTGAACTGTATACAGGGCTTATAAACAGTCCCTAGTTTAACTCCTCATCTCTTATTCTCATTAGTGGCCACTTCTTATCCAAAGCATTGCCAGACATCAGAAAACTCGCTTCTGTTGCTGTTCCCGCATATTGACATCATGAGCAAATGAGCCGAGCAAAGGACAGCAAAAGACTGCATGGCTTATAGAAGACAGTTTTTGAAAAATTCAGAGAAAAAGCAAAACCTTTGTTAAACATTGTGTATGGTTGTGATGTTAAATTGACTGGTAGACTTAAACAGCAGAATGTTCAGAACTCCAACGTGTCACTTTGCAGGAGATTTGGGCAGTGAAGGAAATTAGAAACAAAAACAGTTTGACTGCTTTAGTATGGCTACCAGTATGTTCTTTGAAATTATTTTTGGTTTGAATTGTTAGCACATCTTAAATAGTGTTTTTCCCATTTCTGAGCCATTTAAGTGGTCTAAACCATGCATGAAGTGATGAGAAAAAAGAAATATGATGCTTTGTTATACTCTTTTTTTCTGCATTATCTCTAATTTCTCTGCATTAAACCTCTTACTATGTCCACTGACCAAAGCTCTCACACATAGGTCATCTGTTTTTTAAGAACCCCATTAATCTAATTTTTCAGTAACAGGACTGGGTGCTGAATTGCTAGCTATTAGAAATAAGAAAGTCATTGTTACTTTTCTTGCAGTAAGGACACTACAAATGTTCAGCAATCAACTCTTGTACCATTAGGCTTGGCGTGCTTGCTTGTACACACGTTTATGTGTCAAATGAAATGTGATTACATGCAAGTCATTGAAGAAGATTTAACTTAAAAGCTAAAAGAGGGCATGCGCAGTAACTTTTTTAACTGCCGCAAACAAAACTGAAAACCTGACTGCGTAACGGAAATGTTCGAGCATTAGCTGTGGTATGGAAGCAAAGCATTTTTCACAGACATGTTCTGTTTATTTTTTTTTCTCTCACAAATGCAGACAGCTGAAGGCAAATTTGGACTGGCTCAGTACTGTTGTGATACTCTGAAGAGTACTTCTTTCGAAAGATAACTTGCAGCAGTGAAACTTGACCTCCACGTCTGTTTAGGCACGTTGGTTACAGCATGCGAACCAGAACTTGAACGCCATGCGAACATGGCAACACGAACCACCTTTGCAGATTGAAGTGTTCGAAACAGGCTTACCCTCGAAAGGGCACAGCGGGGTTTGCAGAGCACCTTTCAAATGCAAACCCCCTAAGAAAGCGAGGCATGATGAATGCCTAGACCTACCCTTGTCCAGTGGTGGGTACGAAACCAACCACCTCCTGCAGCTGAGGCAGATATCCAAGCCACTAGGCCACTTGTCGTCTCGCATCCTTCCTTTCTTTTTTTCCTCTCCACTAAAAATGGAGCAGGCGATTTTTCTCCACTTTGCCACCTGCCTACAGACACAGCTGACAAAGGCTAATGGAGGAAAGGGCCACAAAGAGCGAACACTACAATTATATCACCTTCTTATAGCTGGGACATCATTAGGCAGGTGTAATCCAAGGTGGGAACTTGTAGTCCTATCCTAAGTACTAGGCATTGTATGCATAATCGCAGGCGCTACTCCTCTCATGCTGGCTGCCAGTGGAGGCCATCTGCGCGCAGCACAAGTACTTATGGACCACCATGCCAACCCAGACCAGAACAGCTTTTATGGCCAAACTGCGCTGGATGTGGCCACAGCATGCGTAAAAACGGAGGTAGCCGAATACCTGCGGAGTACTGCACAGATGGTACACCAAGGTAAAGCCATGTATATCTCTGCAGAGTGGTATACGTTGCTCATGTGATAAACATTAAAAAAAATTCCTCAGTTCCTTTTTTAAAGGCATGACTTTCTGCTACTTGAAGAAATGCAGCAAACTCTGTGTGTTATGCTATTACAGGCAGTGCTGAATATGCTGTTTCACAAAAATTGCTGCCTCATTGGTAGTCAGGTCTTGTATAGAAATTATACTCATACTATGTGTTTTACATTGCACAGTATTTTGTGATAAGGCATTTGTGTGGCTATGTTACAAAAGCAGTTACTTGGTATCACACACAGAAACTCGGAAAAGTGTACTGAACATTTTTAGTCCATAAATCACTACGTGCCTAAGAGCCACTTTCTATTCCGCAACAAACAACCGAAATTCATTCCATGGCCAAGGACGATGCTTCATGCAATGCAGCAGTAATGCCACAAACATTACTAGAAAAATACTTGTACTTATATTGAATGGCTTAAGTAGCAAATGAAAAATATGAGTCCTTTTGTAGAATGCCTGAGATAGTCTAATACAAGCCTCAAATTATGTAAGCAGTGCAGGGAGTGGGCATTAATGTGCTGGACATCGAAAATGCAGTGCTGCTCATAGAAATAATCTTTCCTAAGGCCACAGAAATAGCAAGCTTTAAAATCAGTTAGCACCAGGATTAAATGTTGCATGGCTACTAAACTTCGTAGAAATAATCAGGGATGAGAAGAAAACCTAGCATATAAGTTTAGAATATGGTAACCTTGGAAAGGCTCCTCAATTGCCCCTCAAGTAATGTCGGGAGCAAAAGTAAAAGACCACCCCCTCCAAGTTCTAAACCATATTGCACCGCATGCTTGTGACACCTGGCGATGCACTCCTGGGCCTTTATTCTGAGTTTGCATCGTTACCAGAAGTGTCACTTAATTTTGTCCTCACCTCATGTTGGTGGAAACACCAGAACTGGATGTTAGTTCGGCTGCCATCACTTCTGGTTCCAGCGTTTTAACCAACCATGTGAGGGCGAACATGGTGAAATCAGTGCTTCTGAAAATGACGCATGCTCGGTATACGGCCCTGGTGTCTAAACAGGCAACAGGCACAGTGCGCAGATCTTGACACTAAGACTGCATTGTCAGGCAGTGCACAGCTAAAAAATTTGAGGGGAGGAGGTCCACTAATTTTCATCTGATAGTAGGTACCTCTTTCACTGGTGACATGCTGCAATTGTTCTGTGGCTACAGCATACGGTTACTAAACCCAGTGTGAGAAGGCAAAATCCTGGCCATGGTAGCTGTATTTCTGTAGATACAAAATGCAAAATCTTGTGTTTCGTGCGATGTCAGTGTATGTCAAAGAATCAGGTGGTCAAAATGAATCCTGTAGCTCATGTGCTGCTTTGAGACATTAAGCCCTACATGTCATCTTGAATTATATATTATGGCATCTAGGTATCACAGACATTGGTTAGCCTCACTGCAGTGGCTGAGTGGTTAGGGCACTTGATTATTGAGCTGGGAGCCTGGGTTCAATCTTGAATGCTGCATCTACGTTTTGATGCCCATAAAATGCAAAGCTACCAGTGTACTGTACAATGTCAGTGCACAGTAAAGTACTGCAGTTGGTCAAAATTATCTGGAGCCCGCCATTGCGGCGCTCTCACAGAATGAGTCGCTTTAGGTATGTTAAACTCCATAAACCAAACCAAACCGTAGATGCTGGATTCTTTCTTTTGCAGCTAAGTACTACCAAATGTGGTGCTTGATGGCACAAACTTAGCACACTATTTTCTCATTAAAAGAATGCAAATAAGCAGCCTTCTGCAAGTGTTTCTGCCTTTGTTTGTTGCTATTTTAAAGTGAAAGGAGAGAAAGCAAAAAATTGTCACCTGTTCTCCTCCATATTTCTCTGTCCTTCAGGACTGCAAAGCTCACACCTTGTGCTAAGTGGAATCACTTACCAGTGCTCTTTAAGCAATCTAAAACACATGCACTTGAGTCAGGGAACCAAAGTGACCTTGCACTAATGAAGGTTGACTGTACTTGCATTTTGCTTCCCGTTTAACAGTGCTGAAAAACAAGCCTACCAGTTTGGAATGCCTCATAAACTAAGTAATTTTAACACAATAATGTTAAAAGCCTCGTTCTGCAGAAAATCCAACGTTGTCGGCCTTGTGATTGAAAAATCATGGTCATGACTCTGGAAGGTGGCAGTTGGCAGGTGACGTAGCTGGCCACCAATTGGTCAGCAGTATGCGTGATGTCACAAGGCCTCGTGACATGGCAGGAGCTGCCGACTCAGGTTTCTCCTTTGAGATGGGAGGGTGAGATGAGAATCAAACCCACCGGAACCCTTGAACCTTACGTTAGACACGCTGCTCCTATGTCACGCTGGCACGTTAGTTCAGTTTGCTTGAAGCAGGGCTTTATATCTATGTCAGGCGGCTTTTCACATAATGGCAGGGCCTACCAATATATGGTCATGCTTATGTGTGAAATAACAGTGGCACAAATTAATTGATTAGCGATTCAATGAGTACCAAGTGCACACACACACAAACAAGCGGACAAACAAGGGTCCGCAAGGGGAGCTGCAGATGGGAGCCATTAAAGCTATAATGTCACAGTCTTAAAGACGGAACTTAAGTGTCCACCCAGCATTTTTCCAGAGGTGCTCAGAATAGCAGAAAAGTGGTTGTAGGTTTTCATCCTGGCTTTTTCTGCCTTGCCAACTCCTTTTTAATTTGCTACAAACTCACTTCTATGTTCCCTGCTTATGCCGGCTCTTTTATTTGTTTTGTTAATTTCCTCTAGAGCACAACCCAGACGTCACTGACATATTTGATGCCATCGAAGCATGTAAGTCAGTGTTTTGTCTAGGTATTTAAAACACAATCTTGGTAACCATACATGCAGAGAATTTAACTCTGAAAAAATTTGCATCATGCTAGGATGAAACTAACATGGTATCACATAATATTAGGGGTGTGCAAATATTTGAAGTTTTCGAATATGAATCGAATGCAAATATGAGAAGAAAATGCCTACGAATATCAAATCGAATATCTGATCAGTGAAAAATTAAAATTAAAAAATAGCAAACATTATTTGTTTTGTTTAGTTCAGAATTGAGATGCAAGTTGAATAACAAACTTATCTGATTAATATTAAAAATTTGGAATATGTGCACACCCCTTGAGCGATATGGAACCATAATGACTCATATAAGCAAATGACACTAAATTGTGATGGTATCCTGTGTGGAGCGATATCACTATGTAGTTAATCAGATTAATTAGGTTGACTATCAGCCTTTCAGCTGTCAAAGATGTGAGAAAGTTTCCAATCAGAAATTTGCTAGACATCCACATAAATACCTCCCAGTAAATATCTTGAAGAGGTACAGCTGTCTTGAGTTGTTTTCATTGCTCCAAAGTGCAACGATTACTTGATGAACTTGATTTCAGCCACCTGCACATTTTGTATAAACTGGTCAACATTATAGCAAAAGCGACTTGTAGGCACAACAAAGCTAGGAATACTCATACACTACAAATTATTTGAAAATTCTGCCCTTTAGAGATCTTAAGGAAGTTTCCACAATAGCAGGTAATTTTCAAACATTGTACATCAAGTGTTTCAGCATTTCATTCCTTTCTAACTGAACATTGTCCTGTATTATATTATAATGTTTACTTAAGAAAAAAGTAACTGTGAAGAACAGCAACTGGTAAAAGAATCAGAAATGGTAGTGTAAGGGACCGACGGGCACAACAGATTAGTGCGGGCCCCGATGGAACGCCGTGGCGAACGCCTAACAATGGCACTGCACTCGTGACGACAGGGGGGTCGTGACAGGACCGCTGTTTTTTTCTTTCCTTTCCTTGTCTTCTTTTTTTTTTTTTTTGTACACCGGGTTGAGCGTGCTGTCTCGACTTCGCGAGGGCAGGTGAGACGCTCATTCAATGCACACGCCCAATGTAAGGACGTGACCCTAGGAGTTTTGCCTTTCCTTTTTTTTTTTTTATGAGAGAGAGGGTTTAGTCCTCTTAAAGTTGAAGGTGGCGCTGGACGTCGGAACGAACCAATCAGGTTGAGGTTGGTTGTGATTGGTCGTTGCGGAAATTAGGGCTGGACCTAAAGGGGTTAAAACTGAGCCCGAGGGAACAGTCCGGCGTTCCGGACTATATTTTGATGCTCGGCATCGTCGGCTATGCCGAGGTAGGAATATTTCCCTTTTAGCCGGTTCCAACCTGTATCTCTGCTGTAAATGTTGCTGTGTGTATAAAATTCATTTTTCTTCTCGTCAACTCCTGCCCTCAAGTCTTCGCTCATACCGTCTCCGTCTTTGGCGCAAGGAACTTCCGCTGCAACACGGTATACCGTCTCTGACGGCGCACCCCTGGTGCACAGGGCTGAAGAACCACCAACGGAACTTCGCTGGTAGAATGACATAAACAGAGTGAACGAGTAAGAAGGGTAGTCAACTCCCTCCTGTAAAGGTGCCCGCCCCCAAAAGTTCTTGGAATACAGAATTTACAACAAAGCCCAATTGCCGAGCAACCTTAGCATGCAGCCATAGAATGATGTGCTTTGTGGTTCTCTGCAGAATGCAGCCGTGAATGCTTGGCTGCGCTTCTAGTTAATGAGAAAATTAAGATTTTCATGATTTCAGTGTCCCAAAACCTTTTGCAGATGCCTGTACATGCAAGGCTGCTTTGAACAGTGCTGTCTTAATTCTATTCACGACAATGTGTAACCCTTTAGTTATGCCGCAGAATTAATCTTCACTGCGCATTATATTATTAACGTTTCCACTCACTAATATCCGCTTTGAGTGAAATGGAGTCAACATGTACTGTATTATCACACTTAGATTTTTATAGTGTGCTGAACTAATTGAAGCCAGAACACTCACCATTTGTGAAACTAGCATAAGCTGCGAAACTTGTCCTTCATTTGTATAACAGCCTTAATTTTTGAAGCCGTAAATTTGCTTTAAGGGTAGGAATAATGTGAAACAAAAAGCATGACTCCTTAAACGTAACACTTGCATCACCCAATATGATTACACAATCCATTGATTCAACAAAGCACTTGGGTTTGCAGTGGTCGACCTGGAATAATGGGCTGGGTTGTGTTGCTTTTAAGGTCGGAAGCTGCTCAAAACAGAAGTGCAGGCAGATATTATCTCAGAGGCACTTGGTGGCCCTTTCACTTGACGCTTTCTGTTCGTTTACTGGCTTACAGTTTACTGGCTGAAGATGACTCGTAGCGACGCAAGTATTACATTTGAAGAGCCATGTTTTTTGTTTCACACTCTTCCTGCCCTTATAACAAATTTACAGCTTCAAAAATTAAGGCTGTAATACAAATGAAGGACAAGTTTCGCAGTTCATGCTAGATCCAGAAATGGTGAGTGTTCTGGCTTCAAATAGTTAAGAACACTACAATAAAACCAAGTGTTGATAATATATGTTGATTCCATTTCACCCGAAGTGGGTATTAGTGGGAAACATAATCATCTAATGTATAGGAAAGATTAGCTCTGCACATTGTTGTAGATAAAATTAAGACACCACTGTTCAAAGTAGCCTTGCATGTACGGGCATCCACAAACGTTTTTGGGCAATGAAATCATGAAAAACGTTAACTTTCTCATTGACAAGAAGCATAGCCAAGTACTTCACGACTGCATTGTGCAGAGAACTACAAAGCACATCCCTCATTCCATGGCTGCATGATAAGGCTGCCCGGCAATTGGGCTTTGTTGTAAGTTCCATAATCCGAAAACCTTTGGAGGCACCTCTACAGGAGAGAGTTGACTGCAATTCTTCCTCACTCACAGTGTCTATTTTTGTCTTTTTATCATTTCTGATTCTCTAATCATCTGCTACTTCTCATTAAACAAACATTACAATACAATACCGGAAGATTTTCAGTTAGAAAGGTACGAAATTCTGAAACACTTTATGTAGAATGTTTGAAAATGACCTGCTACTTGGAAACTTCTTCAGGATCTCTAAACGGGCAGAATACTCAAATAACTTTACTGATAATATAAATACTACACAATCCATTGACTGTACTGCCACAGTGCTGTAGTTTGAACTTGGTTGGGCCAATTACTGGCAAACTTGATTCCTTTTGTTTGTTTGTTTTAGGTGATTTGAATGAAGTGAAAAGAATTTTGGAAGAACGTCCACAGTGTTGCAATTGGTTTCACTCAAAAAAAGGCACCACTCCGCTTATGCAAGCAGCCATATTGGGTTACATTGATGCTGTCGCACTTCTGGTAGAAGGCAATGCAGACCTGGAATTGCAAGACTGCTCAGCTGGCTGGACAGCTCTCATGCATGCTGCATTTCATGGGTATCATGTGGTATTCTTAGTTATATTTCTTTTTTAACCAAGTTATGTGACTGACATTTTGCAGCCCTTTTGACCATATGTACAAATAATTTGTCTACCATACCTTTTTTCTTTTTTTTTTCTAGGCAAACGCACATCGTTCGTTACCTCATCAGCTCAGGTGCTGATGTCTATTTGGAAGCATTCAATGGTGCCACTGCCCTTGACATTGCTTGCTATCGTGGTCTGTAGATCTTGAAAAGCTTGCACGTTGTATAAATCAGGCACATGTCATTGCCATCATGCTCATTTTGTTTCCAGAGGATGGCAATACCAAGATTATCCAAATTCTGGCTGATGAAACAGTTGCTGGCTTGCCTTCAAGAGTACAGGCTGAAACAGAGAGGTGCACTTGGTATTTCAGGGTTTTTAGTTTGGGGAAATGGTCAGGGGGATGAAATGAAGTCACCAACTTAATTAGCGAATCACTTTCAGAAATACGGGTGACCAACAGCACCTGAGAGCACTAAAGGTAAGTAAACTGTGATAAATTCTCTTTATGAGCATGGATCCAGGTAGAACGAGAGGAAGAAGATGGTTACACAGTATGAAAGAGCGCTGAACAAGGATAGAGGGGGGAAGCCTCAGTTTGCAGGTCAAGCCAACTTTCCAACAAGTGGACAATGGACCCCTTGCAAAAATTGTTAAGTTGGCTTTCCCACGCTGCTTCTTTCCCCAAACATGGCGTCACTGGCCGCCAGAAAAACGGCGATATAGATCTGAAATCGCATGTTGCTTCTACACAGGTGCATGTAGTGGTAATAGAGCAATTATGCGAATATGTTCTGATGCATAAATTATATGAATTATGGCCATAATATAATGTTTCAATACATTGCTGTTCCGCCATTAGAGGGGAATGCAGCATAGAGGTGAAGCTGACTTAACATTTATGAAAGGGGTCTATTGTCTTCATCTGGGTAGAGCGATCATCGCTGGCAGGGGTTTAAATAGGCTTTTGCATCAGGAGAAGAAAAGCTGGGGAGGGGAGCGTGGGTGAGAAGAAGGTAGGTCAAGGAGTGGTGTAGGGGAGGGTTGGTGAGGAGGAAGGAGGTCAAGGAGTGAATAAAAAAATAAATGTTTCTTTAGTATGTATTTTTCAGCCTGGAACCAGTGATCCTGTGGCCTGAAAAAGAAATAAAAAGCCTCAGTACCAGGAAAAACTACAATGTGGGATGGATGATTAATCAGCACCTAAAGCAGGTTCAGTGCAGACACACCTTTCTTGAAAAGTGACAGGCATTCCAAAGGGTACTGATAAGGAATATATCTGCAGGGGAACAATTTTCAAAAGCAGTTTTCCTTCTTATCACTTCCTACTTTAGTTGGCCCTTGATTTTTTGTGTCTGTGCGTGTGTGTGGCAGGTGTGGTTCACTGTCCTGTTATTATTCTTTGTCCTTCTCGCCCCTTTTCCTAAAGTTTTTGAGAATTGTTCCCCTGCAGATGTATTCTTTATCAGGAGCCTTTGGAATGCCTGTCCCCTTTCAAGAAAGATGTGTCTACACTGAACCTGCTCTAGGTGCTGACTAATCATCCACCCTTCAGGATCTCGCTACAGAATAGATATTCAGCTCTAACCAAGGATGGCGACATTACCCTAGAAGCAATGAACAATAATTTCAGAGATGTCATTACTGAGTACGCTGTAGAAGTAGGCGGTAGGATAGTTAGGATACCGGTAAGCTGTATAAGGAGACGAAAGATTTGATTAAGAAACGCCAGAGTATGAAAGCTTCCAATCCAACAGACCATATAGAATTGGCCGAGATATCAAAGCTAATCAATAAGCACAAGGTGGCCAATATAGGGAAGTATAACATGGAGAAAATTGAGCATGCATGCTGTAAAAAATGGGGGAAGCCTTAGAGCGGTAAAAACGTAATTGGGCATAGGCAAAATCCAGATGTATGCGATAAGGGACAAGGCGGGCAATGTCATCACAAATATGGACAAGATAGTCAAAATAGCCAAGGAGTTCTATATAGATATCTATGGTAGCCGAAGTAGTCAGGACTGTAATGAGATTGGTGGTAGGGAAAAACAGTCAGACGTTCCACCAGCGACGAAGGATGAGGTCAAGAAAGCATAAGAAACTATGAAAAGGTGAAATCAGCTGGAGAGGATCAGATAAGTACATATTTGTTGAAGGATGGGGGGATATCATGCTAGAAAAAACTGGTTACCCTGTATACGCAGTGCCTCGTGTCATCGACGGTACCGGAACCATGGAAGAATGCAAACATTATCCTCATTCATAAGAAAGGGGACTCTAAGGACCTTAAAAGTTACAGACCTATCAGCTTACTGTCTGTTACATATAAAGTATTTACTAAGGTAATCACTAATAGAATCAGGACTAAACAACCTTATACTGCAATCAAGCAAAGGATCAAGCAGATTTTCGTAAATGGTACTCTACTATTGATCATATCCATACCATCAACCAGGTGATAGAAAAATGCTCGGAATATAACCAGCCCTTATACATAGCATTCATTGATTACGAAAAAACATTTGACTCAGTTGAAACCTCGGCAGTGATGCTGGCATTGCGAAATCAGGGAGTAAACGAGCCGTACGTGAAAGTGCTGGAAGATATATATAGTGGCTGCACAGCAACCATAGTTCTGCATAAAGAAAGTAACTAAACTCCCATAAAGAAAGGTGTTAGGCAAGGAGACACTATCTCCCCAGTACTATGGACCTTTTTCCAGTAGCGCTACTGCGAATGCGCGAAGCCTCCTCGGCCGCCATTTTCGCCGGGATGCCAAGCGGAAATAGGGGGAGGACTTAGTGCACGTGCTTTTCCAGGAAACGATACCCCTTGCTTCAATTACGCGACGGACTGCTGCACAATAATTGTGTGCAGTTCTAGCATCTTCTTGGCCTTCAGAAGGGAGGCATTATATTGTCCCCACCTCCCCCAGTTTGCCTCAATGGGGAAGAAAGGGCCAGGTTCGCCAGCTTCCTGTTGTCATTGTCATGGTTTAACAAGGGGAAGGGGGGGGGGGATTTTAGTGCATCAAGGTATGTTTGGTATGTACACAGATGACACAAGCATCTCTGCATAAGACTAGGCAAGACCAACCCTGCACTCAACATCTGTATGAAAAGCCCACCCCGGTGCTGGGAACGAGTTTCTGCACAAATTCTCGGTAGCCCGTCCCGTCATTCGTACTTCGCCTGGCGGCCGCAAGAGGGATGCGCTATTGGAAAAAGGTCCATTCACAGCTTGCTTAGAGAAAGTATTCAAAGACTTGGAATGGGAGCAGTCAGGGATAAGGGTAGATGGAGAATACCTCAGTAATCTGCGATTTGCTGATAACATTGCCTTGCTAAGTAACTCGGGGGATGAACTGCAAATAATGATTGATGACCTAGACCGGAAAAGTAGAAAGGTAGGCTTAAAAATCAATATGCAGAGGACTAAGGTAATGTTCAACAACCTCGGGAAGGAACAGCAGTTTACGTTAGGTAGCGAAGCACTGGAAGTAGTAGGCGAATATGTCTACTTAAGACAGGTAGTAACCCCAGATCCGGACCATGAAAAGGAAATAACAAGAAGAATAAGATTGGGATGGGGCACATTTGGCTAGCACTCGCAAATTATGACTAGCAGCTTACCGGTATCGCTCAAGAGGAAAGTATAAAACAGTTGCATATTACCTGTACTCATTTATGGGGCTGAAACGTGGAGACTAACCAAGAGGGTTCTACTTAAGTTGAGAACAACCCAGAGGGCTATGGAACGAAAAATGGTAGGGGCAACATTAAGAGATAGGAAGCGTGCAGAGTTGGTCAGAGAAATAACTCAAGTTACTGACATTCTAGTGGAAATCTAGAAGAAATGGGCATGGGCAGGACATGTAGTGCGAAGAGAGGATAACCGATGGTCGCTTAGGGTAACAAACTGGATTCCAAGGGAAGGAAAGCGTAGCAGGGTGTGACAGAAAGTTATGTGGGCGGATGAGGTTAAGAAGTTTGCAGGGGTCAAGTGGATGCAGCTAGCACAGAACCGGGTTAATTGGAGAAATATAGGAGAGGCCTTCGCCCAGCAGTGGGTATAGTCAGGCTGATGATGGTGAATCATCCACCCAGCATTGTAGTTCCTGCTGGTACTGCTGCTTTTATTAGTTTTTCAGGCCACAGGATCACTGGTTCCAGGCTGAGAAATACATACTGAAGAAACATTTTTTTTTTATTCACTCCTTGACCTATTTTCTCCTCACCAACCCTCCCCTATACCACTCCTTGACCTACTTTCTTCTCACCCACCCTCCCCCTCCCCAGCTTTTCTTCTTCTGAAGCAAAAACATATTTAAAGCCCTGCCAGTGATGATCGCTCTGCCCACATGAAGACCAGTCCACTTGTGGAAACTGTGGAAACGTTGGCTTGACCTGTGAACTGAGGCTTCCACCCCTCTATCCTTGTTCAGCGCTCATTATGAGCATAGGTCACATAGAAATACCAGTTTTGTTTTCTACTGCGGAATAAATAAACCACACCATTTGCTTTGATCCAAAAATTAGTTTCGGTGTTCCTATTGGTAACTTCATCTTTGAGATTTTTTTTTTTGTATATATTTAAATTGTACAGAAAGGGCACAATAAAAAGTAGTCTCACTTGTGTGGTAAGTCAACAAAAACTGAAATGCAAATACCTAATTTTACTTGCATTAAAACTGCTCACAAGGTATAAGGTAGAAATATGACAAAAATGAATACAGACCATGATGGCCTTAAAAAAGGCCTACTGATGCAACAATGTTTGATAAGCTTCACAATGGCACTACGCAAGTGTAAATGGAACTAAAGCAGGTATCTTTGACCCCAAACACTGATTATGACTTATGCTACAGCAACCTACAGTAGCTCATATTTTTACAGATGTGAAACATCTTTTTTCATTATTTTATTTTTAACACTGTGTTCTAGGACCTAATTGGTGGCATAACGCAGAAGCTGACAACATGGAGAAGTGGACAGTCATTACTAACAAGCATTGGTTGGGCAGCCAGCTTTCCCAGCACTGTGGCTCTGGACCTGCAGTCACTGAACCCATCAATAACACATGAGCCATCATCTACTTTAGATATTTCTTTTACGTCACCTGAAACAGTAAGTCCGGACTAAAGATTTTCATCCCTTTACTGTAGACCAATACCAGCTGTGAACTGAAATAAGCTCAAGCAAAATTAAATAAAAACTAATGTGCTATAAAAATGCAGCCTTTTTATTGCAAGGGGCCTCTGAGATTATTTTTGCTTAAGCATATGGGAAAAACCAAGCACATCTATTCCCACATTCAGTAAGTGCAGCTTGGGTGCTAGAGCAACATTGGCCAAATGGCATCGAGTATGAAAAGGTGTACAGCTCAGTTCTTACCTCTGATATCTTGGAACATGCGAGATGGATAAAAATTACACAAGGGTAAGCAGTTCCTTTTCAGCCCTGATCCTCAGTTTATCGCCATGTATTTTCGTGTTTACAGGTGCGGCCAAAATATCGTGGAGCATGCTTCAATTTTTAAGTTTTCTCATACATTCTGTAGAGTATGTGATGGTCTCTTGGGTTCGTGCAGGAGTGCAATAGTCGCATGGGCTAACGTGTATAAACTGCCTCCAAATTTTTGGCAAGTGATGCGTGACAAGAGTGTGATCGCTAAACAATGCTGGCAATAAAAAATTCTGCCAGGGCTGTACACCTGTGCTTTTCATGACCTGCACCATGGTAGCAGCAATTGTACAGTTTTCACTCCACAGCAATAAGTGCCTTGTGATTCTCACAGTAGAAAGTTCTAAAAACTGCATGAATGCATTTTGATCACCACTACAAAGATGGAAGTGCTGCTCCATTTGCTCCGTTCTGCTCCAAACTGGCTGCCTCTATGTTTGCCATCAAATTTAGCAGAATATGGGTTTTTGCTGCACAGTGCACCATTAATGATACTTCCTACAAAAAATGTGATCCAGTGTAATCCTGTGAGAAGCACAGCAAAGTGGTGGCATGCTGTGAGAGGTCACCATAGTCAAAACAACGGCAGCATCACCAGTGGCAAAATTATAATGATCTCGCACTGGGCCTAATATATAAAATTGTCATAAATTAAAGCAGCATAGAGCATAACAAATATTTGTTTAAATTTAAAACAAGCCATAAGCGATTGGAGGGAATTATTGCGCGAAAATGGTCTGTGCACCTTACTGTCACCTCCTGCCAGCCTTTTAAATCACCAGTACAGAGAGAAATGAGAGCAGTGAGCAATACAGATATCACAAACTACAACAAGCCATGAGGAAACTTGCCCGGCTACAATGAACTGCATGAGTTGTTCTAATGCTTCTGTTATAAAAACAAGCAGGTACTTTACTGGCGAGCCTCTTTGTCAACAAGTCTGTCAAGCCTGTCAGGCAAAAGCATGCTTGAAGCATTATGGAGGGGATGCGCTGAAGATGCCACTTACTAGAAACCTTCTCAGAGGTGCTGGGAAGCCAAACAGGGCCTATATTGAGGGAGCCCCAGCAACGTTCAAGCAATAACATGAGGAGGCAGAAGGGAATGAAGCAAAGGAGCTGCCCTTCAGTGCCATCTATCCTTCATGAAGGCCTTACTATCCCGTGCTCAGGAATTCTTCCCCATGCGCCTGTGATCAAAAAGGATCTAAAAGGATCTGCACAAGATAGGGAATGGACATGTGCTGATCATTGATGTGAACTTTGAACTACAGGGAACTGAAGCTGGAGTTTGCTCCACGGCGCCAACACTTGGTTTCCAATGAAGCGGAGAGAAGCGGAAAAACCTACGCGCAGTGCATGGCTGACTGCGAAGCCTGCACAGCTCGCTCGCGCGGGTGCGCATGCCAGACGTGGCTGCACGTACACACGGAGCAGAAGAATAAGAAGGAGGCACAATCACATAGAGATGCGTGCAAAACCGACGCTTTTGAGAAAATGAGAAGCTTCTCATTTTTGCATTTTTCAGTTCCTTGACTAACAGAGGCTGGTTGGAAACGTGTTTTTTAATCGATGCTTTCGAAAGCGAGAAATTATGAATAACTGATAGACTGTTGTCACTGCGTGCCGTTTCAGGTCCTGAAAAATGACCCAGGCAGCACTGAACATTAGAAAATTGTTATATAAGTTTCCTGAATGTTTCCTGAATGTTTTGTGACATAAACAACATTAGTAGAAAATTCAAAATAAACATTATACTAATGTAGGCAGCACCCCTTGCGTTGTTAAGCTGTGGGAGAGTAAAGAATAATGCGGAAGCTCCGATGTCTGTTTCTTGCTGTTCAGTGAATGAAGGGTACAGTCTTTTCATGGAGAATCATTGATACGCATGTACACAGCGATGGGCACCGGTTGAGGAGCTTCCCTTCCCTTTGTGACTGCTCACTCGAAGACCGCACACTTGAATTTTTTCAAAGAAATCAGCATTTTAAACAAACTATGACATAACTGTAAACAATGGCCTTTTTAACACAACACACACTCAACCCTGTTTAGTTTCCTATGCGCATTAAAACCCAATACAATACAATACGCTTGAAAGGGGCCCATTCAGCTCTTTGAAGACAGACGTTTAAGGCAACCCCCCAACAAGTTCAACGAAACTAAAGGTTGCCACCCACAATGACCCATTTGCTTCAACACAGCGACGACCACACAGGGTGCTACCGGTGCCATGGTGCCTGTTCTCGGTGCGTTTTGGACGTGTTCCCTACAATGGCACAAAACACACCGCCTTACTATTTGGTTCATGCAGACAGCGGCCAGGGGAAGTTAGTGCGCTGCTGTGGCGTTGATGACCGAAATCAGTGACTTATCTACCTTTAACAATGAGTGGTTTCTAATGACCTATGTCATTGACCAGAAGCTGAGCATGTCATTCTTGCAGCAGTTTTCTTTCTCTCCACGATATTAACTGCGAGGAAATGCCCGACGACTTTCGATGCAGACGGGGACAGCTCTCCACGGAAACCTTTGTCTTAGTTCTACAGCTACTCTGTGCAATTCCTAGTTCAGTTATCTCTGAGCGAGTGTCCAGTTTTGAACTCTGGAAGCAGGATCGTGTATACAGAATGATTGATACATCTGTTGCTTGAAAATGATGGTTTGGTTTGGTTTGGTTTGGTTTGTCGCAAAGCGACTCAGGCTATGAGAGACGCCGTAATGGAGGACTCCAAAAATTTCGACCACCTAGGGTTCTTTAACGTGCACTGACATCGCACAGCACACGGGCGCCTTGCTTTTCACTTCCATTGAAAAGCAGCCTCCGAGGCCAGGATTCGATCCCGTTTTTGAAAATCTGTTTAAAAATGACTTGGCTCCGCGATGGCCACTGTGGCACCACCAAGGACAAACAGTTTTGGGAGATACGGGTGGTATGAGATACTTTAAAAAAAGGGCCGACAAACACCCCATTACAGTTTATCATACAAGTTGTCTAAAAAAGCGAACCGTAATTTTATCGTGTTTTTTTTTTTCTCCCTTTTCTTGGAACACAAGGAACACAACGGTGGCCAGAATGTTACTAGTAAGAAGAGGAGAGCAACAACTGTGCGTGCACTTAAACGCACGCTTGAATGCAGTGCGAAGCAGGTGATGTAGCCACACTGCGCAGAGGTTTTGCCAAGGTCTCCATGGAGCGCGCTGGTGCAGAGTGGCGCAGCGTCCCCTGGCCAAGGTTGTCTCCCCTATTGGCAGTGCTTGAGCGCATCGAATTGATAGATTCCATATTTGAGTATGTCAAGTCAAAATAGGCAAATGCTTTTAGTCAAGCTTGATGTTCAGTTATGAAATACAAAATCAAGCATTCCATTTGCAGCTAGTCTCTACTGAATTGTTGCCAAGGCCACCTGTTATTTTATACATCTGTACATGCATTGGCTGTGTTTGTCTTGTATTGTCAGAGCTACATGCATAGTCAGCAAAGCATTGAACACTGAATACAAAGGAATCAAATCACGATTTTTTTATACGTCAGGAATAGAAAATTGGGTTGGGTTGGGTTGGGTTTTTTGGCACATAGGCTACTATGGCCATCATGCGCCAAACACTAGGTTGCTGAGCTTCTTTATGAGTGAAAATGAAAAGTTTAGAAAATTACAGCTGATTTAGAATCCCTAACTCTTTAAGAAAACTAAAAACAGATGAAATTTCAACAAGCGGGTTGTCTCCTAATAGTAAACAGGGGTGGAATGGGATGCGTTCATTATAGAATGGAGTAAAATATTTTTTCCTTAACTGTTCAAGTTCTGTGCACGAGATCAAAATGTGGTTCACGGTGAGCTCACCTCCACATTCTTTGCATAATGGTTTTTGCTCTTTTCTCAGTAAGAAATTGTGTGTCAAGTTTGTATGTCCGATTCGAAGACGGCACAAAATCACCTCACTGAAGCGTTTGTTCTGTGTACATGATTTCCATTCTCCTACTATGGGTTTTACTGTGTGTAGTTTATTTTGCTCTTCGTTATTCCATTTTTTCTGCCATTTATCTATCAGGCTTCTTTTCACTAACTTAATACAATCCTTGTAGGGAATTGGTATTTTCTTTATTTTCTTAGTTCGAGCTTGTGCAGCACATGAGTCGGCTACTTCGTTACCATCTATCCCAACATGGCTAGGAACCCAGCAAAAGATTATGGTTTGGCCTTGCGTTGTGATTTTTTCTACGCCGTGAATGATGTTCCCTACTATAGGCTCAACTGCATTTTTGGAATGTAATGCCGTAAGCACACTTAAAGAATCGGTATAGATTATGCTCTTTTCACAGTTCTGTTGCATAATTTTATTTACAGCTACATAGACAGCGTAACATTCTGCAGTAAATATTGAGGCACTGTTAGGTAGCCTTATGACTTTTTCTATGTTGCCTTGCACGACAGCACATCCAACATAATTTGCTGCTTTTGATCCATCTGTGAAAAATTCTGTGAAGTTCATATACTTCTCTCGTAGTGCTAGGTATTCCTGTAATATGTGTTTGTGTGCTGTTTGATTTTTTCGGAAGGCTGTCAGTGTGAGGTCACATGTAGAGGGAAGGCTGTACCAGGGCGGAAATGGATACTGTCTCTGGGCTACAGTTGGAAGTGCATCCAGTATTCCTAAATCTTGGCATATTTCTTCAAAGCGGAGTAGTAAAGGCCTGATAGCATGGGGTTTGTTTATGAACAGTGTTCTGGAAGGGCACTTTGTAACTAAGGGGAAACAGAGATGTTTTGGTAAAGATCTTATCCTGAGTATGTATTCACATGTAAGCATGCTCCTCCTGTCGGCTAGGGGTGGTTCATTTGTTTCTACATAGATGCTTTTAATGGGGGATGTTCTGTATGCACCACTAGAAAGACGTAAGCCGAGGTTATGTATTGGGTCTAATCGCTTTAGATATGATGACCTCGCGGAGCCATACACAATACAACCGTAATCTAAACTGGAGCGTACAAGAGAGCGGTAAATGTGTAAGAGGCATGTTCGATCGGATCCCCAGTGCTTCTTTGAGAGAACTTTGAGTATGTTGAGGGACTTAGAAGCTTTCTTCTTAAGGTTAGTTATGTGAGGCAGGAATGTTAATTTTTTATCAAAAGTTATACCTAAAAATTTGTGTTTATTTTTTACTGGCAGTTCAGCTTCATTTAGGTATAAAGTTGGATCTGTCTGTAGGCCTCTCTTCAGTGAAAAAAGAACAGCTACTGTTTTTTGAGGGGAGAATTTAAACCCATTCCTGTCTGCCCATGTAGCTAACTTATTCAATGTTATCTGTATTTGCCTCTCACAGGATGATATGTTGGATGATGTACAGGCAATTTGCAAATCATCAACGTAGAGTGAATACATAACAGACTCTGGGATTGCTTTACTTATACTATTCATTTTTACAACAAACAATGTAGTACTTAAAATACATCCCTGTGGTACGCCATTCTCTTGGATAAATGTTTTTGACATAGTTGTGCCTAGACGAACATTAAATGAGCGGTTAGAGAGGAAATCACGCAAGATGTTTAGCATTCTCCCACGGATGCCCAAGTCTGCAAGGTCACGCAATATTCCGAACCTCCATGTTGTGTCGTATGCCTTTTCAAGATCGAAGAAGACCGCTAGACAGTGCTGTCTGTGTATGAATGCTTCTCGGACGGTATTTTCCAGACGGACAAGGTGGTCAGTTGTACAACATGCCTTCTTAAAGCCGCACTGATGAATATCGAGAAGCTCTTGGGATTCTAGGATAAACATTAATCTAATATTAAGAATACTCTCAAATGATTTTGCCAGACAGCTAGTTAATGATATTGGCCTATAACTGCTGGCCGAAGTTGGTGGTTTGCCATGCTTCAAAAATGGTACAACAAGAGCTTTTTTCCACGCCTCCGGTATCTGTCCTACTACCCATATCTTGTTGAAAAACTTTAGAAGGGCTTCTACAGATGGCTCAGAGAGGTGGGACAACATTTCATAATGTATCTCGTCGGGGCCTGGGGCAGTCTTTTTGCCAGTAGATAGAACTCTATGAATTTCTTGTATTGTGATTAAACTGTTAATCAGTTCGTTGCTGCCACCGCTAGTTGGGAGTTTCTGTTTTTCAGCTGTGATTTTATATCTTAAGAATGATTCTGTGTAGTGGTTAGAGCTAGACACTCTGCAGAAATGCTCACCGAGTATATCTGCCTGCTCCTGCAAGCTAGTTTGCACACCTGGAGGGGTTAGGAGAGGGACTGTGTAGGGGGAGTAGGTACCATCTAGTTTGCGAACTTGTTCCCATACCTTTTTGGATGTGATGGAACTGTTTATAGATGAAACATAGTTTTTCCAAGATGTTTTCTCTGCGCTGCGACGAATATATCTTGCTTTTGCTCTTGCTTTCTTAAAGTTCATTAGGTTCTCGTGCGTTGGGTACCTGCGAAAGACACCCCAGGCTTTATTTTGTTGTTTTTTTGCTTCCTTACATTCCTGTGTGTACCACAGTTTATGATTTGGTTGTATTTTGCCCGAGGACTGGGGGATAGCAAGGTGAGCAGCAGCAAGGATACGGGTCGTGAAAAGCTCATTTAATTCATCTACACTGAGGCTGTCTGAAAAAATGTTTTCTAAATTGGCTTCTGATTTGAACAATGACCAGTCGGCTAGGTGGAGCTTCCAGCGACGTGGTTTAGAAGGGATGATTGATGGAGAAGATAAAAGCTCAATAACAACAGGTAGATGATCACTTCCATACGGGTTGTCTATCACGTCCCATTTAAAATAATTAAAAATCGATGGCGAGCAGAGGGATAGATCTAAACAGCTCATTTTTCCAGAGCTTGGTGAGCAGTATGTTTGCTTTCCGGTGTTCAGCAAACATATGTTGTTACATAATATAAAATCTTCTAATATGCGGCCTCTAGTATCTGTTAATTCACTGCCCCAAAAAGATGAATGGGCATTAAAATCACCAACTACCAGATAAGGCTCTGGCAGCTGGTCTAAAAGCTCCTCTAAGTCATGGAGATTTACTGGTGAATGAGGTTGAAGATATAAGCAGCATATCGTTATCGTTTTAAAAAGCAAAGTGGTAACAGCTACGGCTTCGTATTTAGTTTTGAGCTTGATTTGTCTGGTTGCAACACCACTCTGGATAACAATAGCGACACCTCCTGATAATCTACCAGACTGCTCCCGGTCACACCGAAAGACTTTATAATTTTTTAGAATGTTTTTATATTCAGGTCCTAGGTTTGTTTCTTGTAAACAGATGACGAATGGAGAGAACGTGTTTGAGAGATCTTTTACATCATTATAGTTGTTAATTAGACCTCGACAGTTCCAGTGAATGAGGAACGCCATATTGGGTGGATTTTGTTGAGAGTTAAAAATTTAGGTTTCGGGTCTCTCAGGGCCCGTTATTCGGGGTTTGTCCCTTTTTTTCTTTTCAAGGGAGTTGTGCCGGCGCAGAAGCGGCGGCGAACTAAGACTAGTGTCCATCGCTTCCTCGGAGGCGCTGGACGTCCGCTGGTCAGCTGCGGGTGCTTGTGTTTCAGGCTTCTTCTGAAGGGAAGCCTTTTGGGCTGGCGGTTGTGAGACCGGTAGGCCCTGTTTTGCAGATGGCAAGGAAGCTTTCGCTGTCCCTGCCTGGGGCGGGGGTGGTCCTGTCTGAGGCATTGCCTGGACAGGAGCCAGATTCAAGCGTGGCGTGTCGCCCCCACGCGCCACCTTGGAGTAGTCTGCCTTCGCTGTAAAAACGAATGGGTTTTTCTTTTTCAGTTTTTCGCGCGCTTCTTTGAAGCTGATATTTTCTATTGTTTTTATGGCTATGATTTCCTTTTCATTTTTCCAAGTTTGGCATGATCTGGAGTAGGCAGGGTGCTCCCCATCGCAGTTGGCGCAACGTGGCACAGCTGCACAGTTTTCAGAGGTGTGGTCATTTCCAGCACATCTTGCACATTTTGGACGGCCACGGCAGCTCTGTGAGCCATGACCGAAGCGTTGACAATTGAAACAGCGTCTGGGGTTGGGGATATAATGTCGCACAGTCACTTTGATATATCCTACTTCAATAGATTCGGGGAGTGTGGAGGTGGCAAAAGTTAGGACAAGGTGCTTAGTGGGTATTTCTTTGTCATCTTTTCTTATTTTTATTCTGTGCACATTGGTTACATGCTGTTCTTTAAGCCCCTCAAGCATTTCTTCTTCTGTGAGGTTCAAGAAATCGCTCTCAGATATCACGCCACGGACAGTATTCAATGATGTGTGCATAGACACTACAATTGGGATGTCCCCAAACGACTCAAGCTTTGGAATGTTGTCATATTGAGTTTTGTCTTTGACTTCAAGCAGGAGGTCCCCACTGCCCAGCTTGGATACTTTGTATCCTGGACCCAGGGCTTGTGTGAGAGACTTGGACACGATGAAGGGAGACACCATGCGGGCTGGCTTTTCTGGTTTTTCACTGTGGATAACGTGGAACTTGGGGAATATTTCTAGTTTTTCATTAAAGAATTGAGAGGTTACTTCGGTCCGCCTTTTCTTTGTTTGGCGATCATTTTGTCTTGAAGAAGCCATAAAGTAAGTATGCTGTTCGGTCACAGTGCCAGCCACCCACCATCGAGCCCAACAAGGGGACGGGGCAGGAGTTAAATAAATAAGTCCTACCCTCGCCAGCTGTACACAGTAACTATAACCTAATATGGGTAACCCAGGGTAGTTACACCACACACGGTTAACCCTAGCCGCCCGGAAGAAGGAAGAATCCAAGAAGAGAGAAGAAGACAGGAGAGCTGTAGGATAGAAGATAGGAAAGTGAAAGATGGAGGGGAGGATAGGAAAAGGCGACTGCCGGTTCCCCCCGGGTGGGTCAGCCCGGAGGTGCCGTCTATGGGAAGCATGGGCCAAAGTGGTGTGTTGCCTCCGCCGAGGGGCCTTAAAGGTCCAAACACTCGGCATCGGCTCAACCACCAGGATCCCCTTTTCCCCAGACACGGCGATGCCACGCACGGCTAAGCGTGGGTGCTCGGGGTCCGTGGTGTCGCACAGTACACGCAAACATCTGCTTTAACAGATGCCCCCTGCGGGGGAATAGAAAATTGCAATTATTAATAGTGTTTCAGCTAGAAACATGCTCCAGAACATAAATCGAACGCTCCAAACTCATTTTATTGCTCCAAAATGCTCAAGCCTACTTTCACCTCTGCCACCAGCTCTCTTACTTCACGATGGAAGTACTGATCATGTCTTGTTTGTTGCAAATCATATCGTCACACCAAATATGATTATGCTACCGAGAACAAATGTCCCCAAGATATGCGAGTGGCCTTGCAACAGTGGCTCAATGGTTAAGGCACTCAGCTGCTGAACCCAAGGACATGTGTTCAATCTTGGTTGCAGTGGCCGCGTTTAGATGGTGACACAAGACGCCCGTGTACTCTGCAATGTCAGTGCTAAAGAACCCCAGGAGGTTAAACTTAATCTAAAGACATTCAGTAGGGCACATAGCCCAATTCACTTAAGGTGTTGAATTCCAAATACACTAATCGTGCTACTGAATTGGGCATCTGTTGGTGCACATTGTGGTTAAACATCTAGACTGCCATTCATACACTCTAGACACTTTTATCACCAATGGTATATGTTATACAATAAAAAAAAGATTCCAGTGAAATATTTCTCAGCAGTGGTACTTTACCTTCTTTCAGGTTTTTCCTGAAGTAGACACAGTTTACAGGGCAGTGCCACCATCACTTATGAACTATAAGAAAATACTAGAAGGCGTTCAAGCAGCCTCAACAGATAGTTCCACCAGGACACACTCACAAAAGGTATGTGTGTTGTCCAAGTAACCTGCAGTCATTCAACAATAAGTGTTGTTTCATTTCCATGCAGGTCACAAGAAAGGCCACTGAGCCAAAATTTTATCACTCAAAACAGTCTTCTTTAACTGAATCTGACAGCTCTGGTAAGCAAACGATGCACCCTTTATTCTTCAGGGCCAGCATATACCTGTATCAAGCTTAAAGAAAAATAGAAGTGCAGCACAGCTTTAAATATAACCAAAGGAGTGACATACAGCACTTTTCTTCGTGAAAATAATTATATTTAGCAACTATCCACCAAAGCAACTACTGAAGAAACTACTGCTCCTTTTTCTTGTTCATTGCAATACCACTTCAGACAGCACCTACAGACTACCCACGTCTATCTTGGATCTTAAAATGCCACAAGGTACTATGACTGGCACCTCAGATTATTAAATTTGCTTTCCAGCCTTTCATTGCTCCTACAAATTTTGATGAAGCAGTGATAGAGACATTTACCAGTAACAAACAACCTGCAAGGCTGCCACTGAGTGTTAGCGATAACCTCAGTACCTTTTAGTTCCTCCTTATGATGTTACTAGCATCACATAGAAAATTAAGTGTCCACAGTAGCAGTGAAAATTTCTAATCATTACTGAATAAGATTAAAGATAAAAGCTTTTGCTTACTTAATTTGATAGTAGACACAAACTCATGCTGGTAATTCCAAGTTACTTTCTAGAAAGATAAATCCTAGCAATAAATCACATTAAAAATTCTCTACTTCATTGTGGAAATATAAAGTAGATTGCAAGTTTCTGTCACAAACAAAAATCATGCTTACATGGACTGCCTTTGTTGTTTTAATTTGTAGCCTGAAGTGTCAATTGTAACTGAATTTCGATCTCTGCTTTTTTTTTTTTTTTTCAGGTTTAATAATTAGCATTCTGCAAGCACTAGGCCTTGGAAAATATGCTGAAAACTTCAAAGAAAATGAGGTGAGCCATCATTCAATAATAAAACTGAAAAGAACCTCATTATGTTCTTGTCTGCAGGTGGACTGGGAAGCATTTGTTAATTTGGATCCTGGCAGTATAGAAGCGATCGGCGTTCAAACAGGAATAAGCAGGGAAGTCCTCCAGGAAGCCATTTATGAACTGCAAAAGATGCAGTGAGCCCACTGAGTAGTCACAACTTGGGCCACATATATCAAGGCTGCTATTCTATGTGCATTCACACAAGAGGTGTGGCACCAAAAAATGAAGTGTGCTTTAAAATTCCAAAACGTTTGCCTGTACCTTTATTTCTGAGCAAGGTCCAGCTACAAGGCATCTTCAGCCAATGAACTGCAAGGCAGTAAGCGAACAGAAATTTAAGTGTCAAGTGAAAGGCCACCAAAAGCCCCTGAGGGAACATCTGTCTCCATGTTGGCGTCATCTGTCTGTACTTCTGCTTTGAGCAGCTTCCGATTTTCAAAGCAGCTCAACCCAGCCCATTCTTTCAGGTCAACTACTGCAAACCCAAGTGTCTTGTCGTCGCCCCCAACAGCCACCACAAAAGGCTCGTCTGGGGAACTGGCTAGTGTGAGCACAGAGCCAACAGTCAGTGCTTCTTTTTCAAAGACGAATACAGGCTTGTGATCCACTACGTCCCACACCTTAAGCGATTTATCTTCAGAGGCTGTGATGAGACAGCCAGGGCAGTAGGCACTGAGCGCCATGCCAGTGACACCCTTGCTGTGGGCTGACAGAGTAAACATAGCTTGATCTGTACGTGCATCAAAACCATATACAAAGCCATTGTCTGTTGCAACATAGAAGTAAAAGGGGTCAAAGTGGTTCCACAACACCTTCTCCACTTCGCCATCAACGGTCCATGACTTAAAGCTAGCATCGCTGCTTCTGCAATCCCAAAGTTTCACAGTACTGTCACATGCTCCGGTCAGTAGAGTATGACTTTCAAAGGGATGCCAAACAACGGACTGGACTTTTTCTTCGTGCGCTGAGAGACACCTAGCAGGGACACCTACATCCAAATCCCAAACGAGGGCTTTCTGATCGGCCGATCCGCTAGCAAGCAAATGTCTTACTTGCTTGTTCCATGATAGGCTCAGAACTGCGTCTTTGTGCATCATTGTCGCCTTCACTGCACTCTTTTTCTTTTTAGTCTTTTTTCCTAGCTTGTAAGCAGGCTCCAAGCTGTCAACCAGGTCCAAGTCCCACACGCTGATCACAGGAGTCATATCGCCAATTGCCAAGTAGTTGCCTGGATTCGGGTCTGTCGGATCGAAGTTCATCCATTCTAAGCACAGCGGATAAGCAGGCAGCATGATGTCATGGTGAACGTAGAGATGCTCTTCCTGGTGGTTGTTGACGTATACCTCAATAGTGGCGCATGTATCTTCATCAACACGTGCCACAGCAATCAAGTTGTCCATGGGTCTTATGGTGAAGTCGTCAATTTCTTCCTCGCTATCTTCACCGTCATGTGGGTCCAAGTAGGGGTCGTCGGCGTTGTTTGCGTAGACAGCAAGAGAACCTAGATTTCCCAATTGCGGCGCTTCGCTGTCTTCATCATCGTACGTGTCCAGACCGTATTTGGCCGAAATGTCGTCTTCGGACGCTCCTGCTTTGCAGTCACCCATGTCGTCCATGCCGTCCACATTTTTGCTGTCGGGAGCACCCTTTTCTATGAGCTCTTTTAGCTGTTCACTGAGTAATTTTACTTTTTGGGGGCTTGCCTTAGCTACCCCTCGAGGAATCCATGTGAGGCAAGGAACAAAATTCATAATAAAATTTTGACGCGTTCACGGCGCAACCACAACACGCGGATGGTGGACGAGAAACGAGCGTGCGAATGGCTGCAAGTGCGACCTTTTTAATAGATTGGATTGACTGCGTGCCGCACTAATTGCGGGATTTGTGCAAAAAAATTTGCCCCCCTCCCCCCCGTGCATTTGTACCTTTAAACTTTGACAGCATGTTTTACAATAAAGTATGCAGAATTTTAAATTATTGCATTTTAGATCAACTTTTGGCGTAAGGTGCGAAACCATTGAGAAAGCTTCCATCCACGACCGGCTTTCCAGCTGACAGTCTACGCCATTGGTTCAGTTATTCTCCAGTCAGTTGTGTTTTCGACTGACTGGGTGACTGGACTGAGTCTTGCTGGCATTTTTACATTGGTATCAAGACCTGAAATCGCTCGCAAATGTTAAACCATGTGTTTAGCCAAAATTTGATTAATCCAGATGTACTGGTTGATCTAGAACATCTGGGCTGATCTGGGCAGGCCTTAAAACGGTGAAACGGTATCGCGGTTCTCGTTATTGATCTCAGTTGTATAATGGCAGAGCTGCCTCAGCTGGGTAAACATTGTCACGTGGAGTCATGCAATCGTTTAGGCAAGTAGATCATTTCTGCCCTATTCGTTGCTTCAAAAAACTAGCCTATTGTGCGTTACTTTTCACGTATGTGATTGTATAGAAAGCAGGAAACTGGTCGATGTAAACTGCGATTGTCTTTTTGAGGACATCATGCGGAGGGCGACATTTTTAATTTTTTTTTATTCCTGCTCAATACACACTTTATTAGTAAATCAGTAGAACAAAGAGTACACTTATACGGAGTCAGATCATGCACGTAAGTTGCGGTGAATGAGTGCGCTCGTTTTATTTAATGTTTTCCTCCCCATCGTTTTCAGATTTTTTACCTTTCGAGTGTGTGCACTGCAAGAACACATTTTGGTAAGCGTTGTGCAGAATTGTTTCGAACGCTCTATTCGTGTTGTGGCGCATGTGACTAATGCCTCCTGTATAAAATTGTCTATTAACAGCAGTGACCACCGAACCTCAGATGCGCATGTGTGTGACCAAGTTCAGGTGCGAAAGCAATTAAGTCTATTTAACTGTGAATTGTACATACGAGTGTCATGCATTTTTCGCCGAACGTCTCTTGCCCAGACTCATGTGCTGACAGACAAGGAGGCCAGGTGCAGTCGTACTGGGACGCTCTTCTGCTGCAGTTTTAGTGACTGCACACAAAAAGAGCTCACCCCAATAGCCTGCGGACTCTGTGCGGCAAATTTCTGTGTGCGTCACCGGCATGCTCAAGGCCATAAATGCAAATGCTTGCCATCACAGTCTGAGCACATGCCTCTTACGACAAAGGTAGTGCAGAAAATACTAGGTAAGGCTAATATAATAATTATTATTATTATTATTATTTTCACTTAGAAATAGAAATGGAAAGAGAAAAAATTGTCGCAAATAGCACACGATGGTAGTGTACGTTGATACTGAGAGCACCAGCTTGTGGTGAATTTTGAGAGCAGAAGAAACTACTGCATTTTCATCTTGGCCACAATGGTTACTCGAGGTTTTGTTTCCGTGGGCCCAAGATGTCGCTCCCACCTCGGGGCCACACAGGGCCCACCTGCCTTAATTCACAACATGTGGGGCAAATAAAGTTGTTTCTCTCTCTCTCTCTCTCTCGCTCTCTCTCCGCACTAACAAGGATAGCATTCAGTTCAAAAGCAAATACTTGATGGACCTTTGGCCCAGCTGCAGTAGAGACAAACGGTTTGCACGTTGTACAAAATTTTACTGCTGTATTGAATTTACTGCATATTGCAACATGGGAAGGATTTTTGGTAAAAGTATGAACACTGAACTTATTTGCAATTTCAACAACCAGCATTAGTCAGATCTACTTATGCTTGTTAATAAGGGTGGCCTGCATGCAGTATTCGACATATGTTGAATGACCATAGCACTCTCTCATGCAGCTTCCTGTTATAGTCAAATATACCATGTAGCTTCCTGTTATAGCTGGGCTTGGATAACCAGGGTCTGGCTAGCTGTGGATGGATGGCTGGTTAAGACTTCACAGAACAGGCGGTGGTGGCACACACCACATAGCCATGAGTAGTGCTTATGTACTTACTCTTGCCTTGATTTTAGCCACCAGTCAGCAAATCTCCGTTTGGTTTTTCTGCCCATTCAGAGTCTATAATTCTTCCACTAGCCTTAAAACTAAATGCTTTGGCTAAATCTGCCTTGTTGCCTTGAACCATAGGGCAATGCCCTTTACAGGAAATTTCCTAGCCCACCACTTTTTCCCCATTTCCCTCATCACTGTTCAAATTCTACCTTGCTACTAGCTTCCCTGCCCTCAAATGAAAACAATCCCAGGTCACCCTACACTCCCCGATTTGGTGTATTTCCATGAGCTCCCAAAGCAAGCAAGCCAGACTACCCCATGCTGCCTAATTTCCAACTATGCTTGGACCTTTGATATCATACACAGACTGTATTGTGAAAAGCCAGACTAGGAACCATCACTGCTTTCCAAATATCTCGCACCACTTCATACCTATTGTAATTCCACAATGCCCTATTTTTCATGACCACTGCATTCCTGCAGTCGTTACATATTTTTCATGCTCTGTTCGATACTCGGCTATTATTTATCAACACACTACACACATATCCACACACGCCTCCCTTATATGATTGCCGATTTTTAGTTGCTGAACTTTAGATCTAACTTGTCTCCCTCTATACTACAGATATCCAACAACCCCTTCAAATTTTCTCTGTTGTCAAACCATTAGTACTATATCATCCACATACATTATCCCTGGTAATGGCTGTTAGGCCCATTCACCGTGAAGAAGGAAAAGTTGAAGCCTAGTCCGCTGCTCTCTAGTTTAGTCTGTAATCCTTGCTGGTACAGCAGAATAACAAAGTTGACAGAGGACACCCTTTCCTAAGCCCCCTCTTAACCTCTACGAGCTCTGACATCTTTTTCCCCATTCTATAAGCACCTGGTACCTTTATAGATATCTCTCGATAGGTTTTTTACTCCACCTTCTACACTTAATGCATCCGGGATGCCCCGCAAGTCTTCTTGAAGTACACTGTCATAGGCTCCTTTGATTTCCAGAAAAGCTAGCCATAGGGATCTGTGTTTCTTCTCCACTATTTCAATACACTGTGTCAATGAGAACAGGTTGTCCTCTGACCTCTTTTGTTTCTGGAACCCATTTTGCAGCTCCCCTAGCACCCCCTCAATCTCAACCATGCCTGCAATTTAGCCTTTATAATCTGAATCACCGTCCTGCAGATCACTTTTGCAACTGTTATGGGACGGTAGTTGTTTAGGTCAATGTTGTCCCCTTTTTCCCTATATATCATGCTCATCCTACTTGGTCTTCATTCATTGGGAGCTTTACCCTCCATTAACAGTTTTCCTGTACCTCTCGTGACATTTCCTCAAATTTTGGGCCCAATTTCTTTTTTTAACATAATAGAATTGCCATCTGGGCCTGCTGATGTGCTACTTGGTGTCTAGTGCACTTTCCTCCCCCTGGTTTTACTTCTTCGATAGTTTGTGGGGTTTTTTTTTTCTTTGAGTGTGCATGTTCAAAACAATGCGTGCAAAAATATTGCTACATGTTTAAAGGCTATCATTGCCAGTAAGAAAGTGGTGGTCTACGCAGAATGCGTGTTCAAAATTGTATAGAGGTTGGCTCACTATAGCATTTGGAACTCAAAAACCACTTGGAAGTTGGTGAGCAAAATGGCTAAATTGGGAAAGGGAGAGGCAGTGACTAAGCATCTGAAATTTTCTGTACATGTTTATTTTCCCAGCAGTTCCTATTTGTGCTGGAAGTTTTTATATATTGTATTCCAGATATTGTGTTTTGTGAGGTAAAGTTTCTGGCATCAGGTCACAAGATTTTTTTTTGTTCGGTGATAGTAAAAATGCCGACTTTCATTACAGGTATTAGCATCACATTCATGTTACAAAATTTGGGGGAGCTACTCCAAGTTAACTTTTTGCCTGCTACAAAGCCTGCTCAAACATTCATGATCATTTCTACCACTGCATTTGCTTAACAAATGCTCATAAGTTTTTACAGTTTTCCACTCATTATTCATCATCATCATCAGCCTGACTATACCCACTGCAGGGCGAAGGCCTCTCCCATATCTCTCCAATTAACCATATCTCTCCAATTAACCCACTCATTATTACTGCATGACTAATGTTCAAATCAGAAGCTTTGTAGTATCTACAATGTAGCAGCAAGCAAGCATTACCTGTGTGCCTAATTTTGGACATAGTTCCTGCTCTAGTCAGGCTTGAGACATTTGAGCAGCAATCTGTACCATTAGTAAACCAAACAAACCAAACTCAGTAATTGGCACTCTTTGTAAACATCTGGGGTTCCTTCTTAATTCCCACAGTGGTGACTGGCTTTTCTATTGCAGTTAGAGCCATCTTCTTCACCTTGTTCTACCCTTTCTGTTGTAGTTGTAACCCAGTATTTCTGGTTTCTAAGAGGCAACAATGTGGTTCTTTCTTCTGCATTACATTTCCTCCTAATTTTTCTTCTCTTTAGAGTCCAAGAAGACAGTTGAGAAACCTATATCAAGCAAAGCAAGCTTATCTCCTACAGCACAGAAAGTGAAGCTCATGAAAATGAAGATGCACGCTGCAGGCGAGAAGACTGTCCCACTTGCTGACAGGGTGTATTTTGAGGTTTTCTTTCCAAAGGGTCACAAAGTTCGCTCAAAGCCATATCACTTTTCTAAGGTAATGCTTTTTTTGTTTTCATATTCATAATGGCTGTTATGTGGAAATCTATAGAGACATTTATCTGCAGTTGTGGACAGTGGGAAGAGCAATTGACAGTACTGCCATAATAGAGAAACTCCCAAATCAGAACAACAGGCTCACTGAAAAAGTAGGCAAGCCCTTCCGACACTACGCTTAAATGCGCATCAAGCTTCAACAAGACAGTAATGTCTTTTTTTTTTCCTTTACAGAGGTTGCTCCTGTTCCATGCAAGCACCTTAAAAGCACTTGGTATGAGCGACATTTTTGAGACGCTGTTGAACTCCAAATTCCTGAATGAAGCGGAAACACTAGTTCTTGAATATGTATCTCCAAACTGTGATACTCTAGCAGCAGACTATCACTATGAAGACAGTTGAACTTCATTTTTGTGCTAGTAGGAGGCACCATCCTGCAAGTAAAAAAAAAAATAAAAAAACAAGGTCTTTACTGTGCTACAGTGTTAGTTCAGTGCTCTTATGCTGTGTAGCCCACCGTTTAAATATATAGAATGTTTACAAGTAGCAAAGTGTTTGATAATAGTTCTCTTATACCGCATGTCTAGGTACCATCTTGTACTAGACAGAAAAAAGATTCATTATTTGTTTGCTTCCCATACTTTGGGAGAAAAATGTTAAGCAATTGAAGGGTTCCTATAAATATTCTCTGCCACTAACAGCTGTAGAGAGCGAATGAAATTGAACTTGTGGCATCACGTTCTGGCAGTGCGCTGTTTTTTTTGTCATTAATGCAAGGAAAAGAACTGCAGTAAACTAGTCATCTTGAGTGATTTCCATCAGATCATTAAAAACTTCTTACTGAAGCTTTGATTTGTAGCCTGTTACAATACATAAGCAATGTTTTAAGCTTCCACTCAATCTGTACGTGTATTTTGCCCTATGTGAAAAAACAAAATACGGGGGGGGGGGGGGGGGGGGGACGACACTTAAATCTGCCCTTGAGGTTATGACATGACTGCATTATTGGCTCCTATCTGTAGGCTTTCCTTGCTGATCTTCATTCACTTAAATGTATTTTCCTGATTTCTTAATCACCAATCTCTTCATTTGTGCCTCTATTACCTCAAAATGTACTTCTTGGCACACAATCATAATATGTCAAAGATTGTCCAACGTAGACACAAAGCCTTGCTTAACCAAGCTGTACAACCGTGCAGGCATGTACAGTCATGTCACCCTTGTGTAGAGCGCTCGGGCAGTGCTCATCCTGCAATAAAAACAAATTAAAAATCGGCCCACGACTTGCGGACAAAGTGCTCATGCTCATCATTTTCACAGGTCTGTATGGTATACTTCCGTACAAGCATTGCTTTTAAAAAGTAGAAACTGCAATGAGGTATCGATTTTTATGCAGGAAATGCACCGATCGAGCGCTATACACAAGGTTGACGTCGACTGTACATGCCAACATGCCTGTATGGCTTACGGGCAGTGACTCGTGGTCAAATGGCCCTGTGGAGTTTGATTCCCCTCATCCTCCCCGGCCACGTCGAGGTCTAGTGATGTCTCACGACCCAATGAGCAGTCAGTGCCTGGCCATGTCGGCTGTCGACTACCACCTGTCGAGGACATGCCATTGCATTTTCACTCACAATGCTGGCTACGCCAACATGAGATTTTCTGGAGAATAAGGCCTTTGACATTATCGTCTTACGGCTTCACTATGGCAATCCTACCTATACTACCAAAATTATATTTGATCTCCATAGTATACATTACCTGCGTACATAATTCCCTGATGCCTGGCCTCTCCTGGTTCAATGCCATCCATCACACTAAGTGTCGTTGTTCGAGCGACTCATTGTACTGAACAGTTCCTGCTATGGCACGAAATCGTTTTTATGCAGTTGTATTCCTGCATTAGCAAATTTCAGAGTTTGCTTCAGAAGTGTCGGTGCAATGCTTTTATAGTCCTTGTGAAGAAGCTATTGTTTTGAACACTGCTACATATTTAGTGCACCAGCACTAAGACTCCCACTCCCGCGTTTTGCTGATGTTTGTCTCGTCTTCTTCACAATGCGTAGTAATTGGCAGGTGACATTTCGAGGCACTGATTGGTAGGTAATTTGTGCGACACCATAAGACCACATCTCGCGGCCGAATAGGTAGATACTGCCAACTGCAAGTGAATGTAGCCTCATTAGAATGTGGTAATCTGTCAATAAAGGCAAAATGCATTTTTTCAGTGTCCTTTTAAAATGTTCTTAAAATAACTATAGATGACCCAGTTCATTTTTACATTGAACTTGGCAGCAATGTACAGCTGTTGCAAAAGTATGCAGCACACAGGAGCCATGGCTCAACTGCACTGCTCAGTGGCCCAATGGTCTGCTGTTGAGATCATGCATGGTGTGTCCATTTTATCATTGCAGAGGTGCTTGCATGACGACTTACGTGTAACTCATTCCCTTCTGGGTCATTTCTTAAACTAAATATTGAACACTGCACTGTCTGGAACAAAAGTGGGGTACAAAAATCTCTGGGTTCGCTGGACAGGCCGCCATTGGAAACTGACCCTGGCAACGCTTAAAGCTAGAACCCTAGCTAAAGAAGCTAGTTTAGCAGTGCTGTTAGAGGAACTAGAGGGTATGAAATGGTAGGAGGCCGAATGAGGCATATACTGTACTGAAGGACGGACATGTACTGTGTTATCGAGGTTTACCGGAGAGGCGAGAACTAAGAGTAGCTTTCCTTGTCATTAAATATATAGCTGGTAATATAGATGAATTCTATAGCATTAATGAGAGGGTGGCAGGAATCGTAATTACGCTTAATAAGCGGTATAAACTGAAGGTTGTACAGGCCTACGCACCTACATGTAGTCAAGATGACCAGGCAGTTGAAAGCTTCAACGAAGATGCAGAATTGGCAATGTGGAAAAGAAAGACTCAGTATACTGTACTAATGGGCGACTTTAATGTCAAGGCAGGGAAAAAGGCAGGAGACCAGGCAGTGGGTGACTATGGCATTGGTTCTAGGAATAGCAGGGGGTAGCTACTACTTGAGTTTATAGAGAGCAATAACTTCAGAATTATGAACACCTTCAGCAAACGAAAAAAAAAAAAACGAAAGTGGATATGGAGAAGCACTAACGGGCAGACCAAAAATGAAATTGATTTCATACTGTGTTCTAAACTCGGCATTGTGCAGGATGTAGAGGTAATCGGGAAAGTGCGATGCAGTGGCACAGGATGGTAAGGTCTTGAATTTGCCTAAATCTGAAGAGGGAACAAAACAGATTAGTAAGAAAGAAGTCCGTCGATGAATTAGTGGTGAGGGGAAGAGCAGAATAGTTCAGGATCTTGCCACAGAATACATATTTAGCTCTAACTGAGGATGACGACATTAGCCTAGAAGCAATGAACAAAAAGTTCAGAGATATTACTGAGTGCACTGTAGAGGTAGGCGGTAGGGTAGATAGAGAGGATACCAGTCTGTCTAAGGAGATCAAAGATTTGATTAAGAAACGCCAAAGTATGAAAGCTTCCAATCCAACAGACCAGACAGATTTGGCAGAGATATCAAAGCTAATCAATAAGCGCAAAGTGGCCGATATAAGGCAGTATAACATGGAGAAAATTGAGCATGCTGTAAAGAACGGGGGAAACCTTAAAACGAAGAAGAAGGGAAAAATCAGATGTATGCGCTAAGGGGCAAGGCGGGCAATGTCGTCATGAATAGGGACAAGATAGTCAAGGTAGACAAGGGGTTCTATACTGATCTCAACAGTACTCAAAGTAGCGTGGACAATAATGAGATTGCGGCAAGGAAAAGCTGACAGACGTTTTCCAGTGACGATTGATAAGGTTAAGAATGCATTGGAAACTATGAAACGGGAAAGCAGCTGGACAGGATCAGATAACTATAGATTTGTTGAAGGATGGGGGCTGGGAATATCGTGCTGGAAAGATGGCCACCCTGTATACGCAGTGCCTGGTGTCATCAACGGTACCGGTACCATGAAAGAACGCAAACATTATCTTAATTCACAATAAAGGGGACGCTAAGGACTATAAAAAATTGGACCAATCAGCTTACTATCTGTTACGTATAAGGTATTTACTAAGGTAATCACTAACAGAATCAGGACAACCTTAGACTGCAATCAAGCAAAAAATCAAGCAGGTTTTTTGAAAGGTTACTCTACTATCGATCATATCCATACCATCAACCAGGTGATAGAAAAATGCTCGGAATATAAACAGCCCTTATATATAGCACTCATTGATCACGAAAAAGCATTTGACTCAGTAGAAACCTCAGAGGTCATGCAGGCATTGCGAAATCGGGGTGTAGAGGAGCTGTACGTGAAAGTGCTGGAAGATATGAGGTCTGTACATCAACCATAGCTCTGCATAAAGAAAGTAACAAAATTCCTATAAAGAAAGGTGTTAGGCAAGGTGACGCCACCTCCCCAGTACTACAGCTTGTTTAGAAGTATTCAGAGACTTGGAATGGGAGCAGTTAGTGATAAGGGTAAATGGGGAATACCTTGGTAATCTACGATTTGCTGATGACATTGCCTTGCTAAGTAACTCAGGAGATGAACTGCAAAGAATGATTGATGACCTAGACACGAAAAGTAGAAAGGCAGGCTTGAAAATCAATATGCAGAAGACTAAGGTAATGTTCAACAGCCTTGGGAAGGAACAGCAGTTTACGTTAGGTAGCGAAGCACTGTAAGTAGCAGGTGAATATGTCCACTTAGGACAGGTAATAACCACAGGTCCAGACCATGAAAGGGAAATAAAAATAAGATTGAGATGAAGCGCATTTGGCAAGCACTTGCAGATTGACTAGCAGCTTACCGGTATCGCTCAAGAGGAAAGTATACAACAGTTGCATCTTACCTGGACTCACCTATGGGGCTGAAACCTGTACTTAAGTTGAGGACAACGCAGAGGGCTATTCAGCGAAAAATGATAGGGGTAACATTAAGAGATAGGAAACGTGCAGAGTGGGTCAGAGAAATAACTCAAGTTGCTGACATTGTAGTGGAAATCAAGAAGAAGAAATGGACATGTAGTGCGAAGAGAGGATAGCCGATGGTCGCTTAGGGTAACAAACTGGATTCCAATGGAAGGAAAGCGTAGCAGGGGGCGGCAGAAAGTTAGGCAAGTGGATAAGATTAAGAAGTTCGCAGGGTCAAGTGGATGCAAATAGCGTAGGACCGGGTCAATTGGAGGAATATGGGAGAGGCCTTCACCGTACAGTGGGTATAGTCAGGCTGATTATGCGATGTGATGTTGCATATCTTGCGTTGCAGTAAAGTACACTTTTTGTAATAGAAAAAGCTCATATTTTACCCTTAATGATCAATGCATTTAAAGCAACTATGTTGGCAACTTTTTCTGACGTGGTCATTGTAAGCTTACATATATGCCAGCATGCAAACAGAAAAATACAACACTTAATATTATCTATGATCTGCATTGACTGCCAAAGCACAGATGTACTGACCACAGTACAAAGGAATAGGAAGCTGTCATAAAGGCAATTGCTTTCCTAGTTCTTTATTTGTCAGCGCTAACATTGCAGTAATTTTCATTCAAACATCTAAGTGTAAATGAAACAGCTGCACATAAAAATGACACACAATCATGACTGTGGTGATCTGGCAGCCCTCTGCTCGGCCCATTTGCGCTGAAACTCTTCTTGCTCTCTCCACGCCTTTACTTTAGGATCCTCATACTCCTCCTCTGGATAAATGCTGAAAGGCTGCAGGTCCTTGTACTTCCCTGCAAAGAGAATATATATTGCATTATATATGGCTGCATTCCAAGGAAGTGCAAGTATACCATAAAAAGTCTGCAAGGCAAAAAAAAAAAAAAAAAAAAAAAGAGAAAAAAAAGTTTTGCAATGAATGATAATATAAATGCATATATTCCAGCTCTTGAATCCTCTTTACCCATAGGTATGGCATGCTACTGCAATGCTACCAATGAACTTGAGCTATTATGTAGTCCACTAGGTCAACGTTCAGTTTCAAAGTCACCTGCAACTCTGCTAGGAAGTGGTGTATGTTAGTGCAAAGCACAATATGCAACTTCCTTTATGAGGGCTAAATCATCTTGCAAAACACCAAAGTTTTTATTACCTTGTGACCATCAAAATAATTTTTTTTAAATGCTAGCAGTAGTAGCAAGCGTCAGGATGATGTGGTTTTAGATATTATAATGAATGCCAAGAGAAAGCTGCCGAAAACTTAACTGCTGGCCACAATGGAGCATTATTTTCTGTGAACTACTGCTGTACTAATTATTTTGATGGCATCCAAGGTACAAGAGGAACGTTTTCAATACCACAGCCACTATTCACCATCTCTCTATATTGTGCCACCTCCCCCCCCCTCTCCCCTTTCCCTCTTGGCCCTTGTGATGACGCAGAGAGATAACAAAATGCAACGTTGCTGGGCTTTCTCAACAGCAACAATAAGATTTCACTTCACACAAATAAGGAATAAGCATAGTCTGAATGCTAATCCAAACTAAAAGTCCAATGGCCCATCAAAAATTATGGGGGACACTTAGACATGATAGTGTCAATGGCTCTCAGCGGCGGCAACACTTGTGGTTCCTCATTCGCATTAACGTAGTTCCTGCTCGCTTAATCAATCCTTGTGCTTCTAATAGCTCACACATTCTTGTAGAGTCACTCAGCTTGAGACCCCAGAACCATGTGTCGTCACTGTTGGCCTGTTGAGAGCTCGCACTGAGGGGCTGGGCACGTTTATAACACGAGAAATGTAGTGCAATGGAAGCGTAGACACGCTCCCATTGGAAAGTCCTTGCTCCGGGATAAACAGAGACTTGGTGAGAACAATCTCGTGCCTGCACTTTTGTCCCATCTTGTCTTGGGATACTACCTGATGACATATGAAGCACTTAATAAGCTGAAGATATATTTGCCTAAAATGGCATATCGTTATTGTAAGTTTAGGGAATTGCTTACAATGCAGGCATTTTCAGTTGCTACCTGGAAGTGCATGGTTCTATAAATCAGTGTTGCTACTGCAAACTGCAATTTGGAGCACAGGACTGCCAATTTAAGAGCAGTCGAGAGCACTAAATTTTTAGCCTGAAGCTATCTGCAGTAATAAAGCATTGACTTAGAAGCAATCTGGAGCATGAGCCTTACAATTTCGAAAACTTTCGGTTGACAAACAAGGTTTGAAAAGTGTGATGTGAAGACTGTTGCACCATTAAATTTCTCATTATTGCTATATGACTTAGAGGTATTCAATCATAACTTTTATGCTGTATAAATAAAAAGATACTTTTAAAATGTGCAGTTAGCACGCGTTAACATAAACTTTAAGGGACCGAAGTTTTTTGTCCAAATGAGCAGAAGCCCACATTACACAGCTTACTCGACCAGCAGTCCTCAACTGGATGTGTGGTTTAACAGGTTATCAATATACCGCACTGGTTTCCCAAAAGATTAAAACCACATTTACTGGGACCCTCAAGGCGACAGGAAAGAAAAAAAAAAAAAAAAAGAGTCAAAATAATTGGAAGGTTGAATCATTGAATGGCTACAATACAACTTAAAAAAAAAAAAAGTGGTAAGACGCCCAACTACTGTGCCGGAGTACCCGGGTTCGATCCCGACCGCCGGCAGCTGCGTTTCGATACAGGCGAAACGAAGTGACGTCTGTGTGCTGTACGATGTCAGTGCACGTTAAAGATCCCCAGGCGGTCGAAATTACTGCGTAGCCCTTCACTACAGCTCCTCTTTCTCTCCTTCAACTTTCACTCCCACCTTCCTCTCTTCCCTTACGGCGTGGTTCAGATGTCCACAGAACAAGTGTGACAGATACCCCTTTCCTGTGAACCAATTATTATTATTTCGCACTATGAAGAATAAATCTGCTGATAAAAAAACAGGCAATGGTCATCCGTCTTTGAATGAAAAATGTACGAAAATGACAACTCCACCATGCTGTATTGCATGTCAACCTTCAGGAATACCAAGGCAGAACTGCTCCAAAATAGAATGACCTCCTGCAGCCTCCATCACAGGAATGAGTGGAGCATGACGCAGCAGTGGTGCAGCCTCCTTACAAGTGACGGCACAGCGTCCATGCAGAGGTGGCTTCACCAGCCTAACTATGTGTAACTCATGACAAGTGCTCATTTTCGGCACACAGGAACAACTAGATGGATGACAGCAAAGGGAATCATCATTTGCGCCTAAATTGAGAAAAAGAACAAAAATGACCGATGCACCAATCACAGCCCAAAATGGCCTGAAGCTGGACTTGGCTTGGCTTGGAGTGCACAGAATGGAAAACCAAAAATTAGAAAATGAAGCTAAGTGGCAACGGGTCGTCTTCAATCACTTGGAGTGCCAGTCGAACCTTCAAAACACCCCCACCCCTCCTTTTTTCAAGCTCAGTTAACCAAATGGAAGGGCCGCACCTTCAACTCAGTGGTGCCGCAAACCTGGCGCATTAAGTGAATTCAAAAGAAAGCATTGTACAAATTGACATTAAACTGCATTGAAAATTACCCTGCCAATCAAAGTCTTGAAATTTGTTTGAATTATCCATATGTATGGATAATCAGTTTTAATTATCGTGAGTATACTGTATGTCATACAATGTTTAGTTAGAGATCAAATACTTGCTGTAAGGTTTGATGAATCATTTTGTTCTTTTTATGTGTCTTATCATTTATTGTGGAGTTGTCCACAAAACCAGACATTTTTCACTACACGGAATATTAGTACAGCCTTCTTCTAGTGTGCCCCTGCTGGGGCACAGTAACTGAATGATCGCTTCGTCCAACGAGCGCGGCGGTGGTTTCAAATTCTCTTGCGTTAGCGGCTGGCATCCGGTCTGTTCATGTATATGACTAGTCTTTGTGCCAACCACCCTTGTGAATGGTTGTGGGCTACACAATGTACAATCCAAGGGTGAGCGTATAAAGATGCTTGCACCGTTGGTATTGTATGTGTGCTACGCGACGTTATGCAATCTGATTTCAAATACAAAGAGTAGTGAAAAAGTCCTGACATCATTTTGGACAAATTGGAAGTCTCCAAAATGGTATCACGGAGAACTCATGCTTATATTTTTTACATGCAGAAAGGGTGGTGGATATTTTCCAATTTAAGCACCGTCGTACTGCTTTTAACTGTCGGCTTGTCTGAAGCTAGGTGGGTAGGGCCCACGCTCGAGTAGCCGCGTAAAGTTCGCGGGTCGACTAGAAAGTTTGTCCATTGCAATTTTTCAACTTGTCTTTAACTTGTGGGGCTAGGTGGACAGACCCTACGCCCAAGCTGCCATGGACAGCGTCCGTGGGGTAGCCAGAAAGCTTGCGCATTGCGAGTCATAAATATCATGCACATGTTTCTGGTTTTAAAGAGTGCCATTGATCTCTCTCAAATTCCGTAAACCCGGACGTCTGAAGAAAGAAGAAGACAACAGGAAGAAAAGAACCTATACTATGTGCATTGTATGTAGGTATACATATAATCATCACTCTTGAATATACTCTTAAGCACTTGTACAGTAGGTGAAATGTGCTGATGCATGGCTCTCCATTTTTCTTTGCAAAGCATATAGGCTTTAATAAATCTCGTTCACATTAACATCTCTCCAACTGATCAATAATGTCATCCAGTTCTGTCACAATTTAGGCACACATGCACGTGCTTCCTTCACAATCCTAGTGAGCCAGGCCAGTCTTGGAACTTGTCTTTAACTTGTGGGGCTAGGTGGGCAGACCCTACGCCCAAGCTGCCATGGACAGCGTCCGTGGGGTAGCCAGAAAGCTTGCGCATTGCGAGTCATAAATATCATGCACATGTTTCTGGTTTTAAAGAGTGCCATTGATCTCTCTCAAATTCCGTAAACCCGGACGTCTGAAGAAAGAAGAAGACAACAGGAAGAAAAGAACCTATACTATGTGCATTGTATGTAGGTATACATATAATCATCACTCTTGAATATACTCTTAAGCACTTGTACAGTAGGTGAAATGTGCTGATGCATGGGTCTCCATTTTTCTTTGCAAAGCATATAGGCTTTAATAAATCTCGTTCACATTAACATCTCTCCAACTGATCAATAATGTCATCCAGTTCTGTCACAATTTAGGCACACATGCACGTGCTTTCTTCACAATCCTAGTGAGCCAGGCCAGTCTTGGGCTAGTTGGTTCATGATGGACGGAATGACAAAATGGCGCTGATAGACAAGATGGGAGAAAGGATACAGACACATGCGCTGAATAACAACTGAATGATTTACTGCGAAAAGAGGGCAGCAATACAAAGCAACAGGGCAAGCAAAAGCACACAGGAAAAATGGCTGTTAGTCGGCGCATGTGTCTGTCTTTTCTCTCCCTTCCCATGTGTCAATGATGTTTCGTCGTCCCCTCCAGTCTTGATTAGGCCCTTGTGCTGGTAACAGCAATTCTGCCTAAGATGTGCACACAGTTCCATTTTTAAAACAAATGTCGGAGTGTTGGGGGCACCATGTTGCACAACTGATACAAATGTCAAAGTGCACACTGCTGCTGCACGCAGTTGCGCCCATTTAGACAAGAAGAATCGGCCGCGCTATCACCGATTTTGAAATTAACTTTACAAGAGCGACTATCACGGTCTAGAAATTCTACTGCATAGCATGGAACGCTGTCTATGCATCGCTGCCATATCCACGCAAGCGTCAATGTGGTCTCTCCCCATATGCTATTGCCATGCTCAGCAATGACAATATGCTGACAGATACGCAAAAACTGTCATATCTGTCCACGTGAACTCGCCACGAAATTACTGTTATGCCATTATTAAATGCAAATTTTAACTGCTTGACTCATGTTAGGCCTAACTGTCCAGCTAGTCAGATTTAGGGTGACATAAGTTGTATTTAAAAAAAAAAAAAAAAGAGAAACAGAAAACAAGGCAGAGGACATTAACTGACCTCCATCTCGATGCATGTGTTGCTCTTCATTTTTATGACAGATAAAATGACAGTGGCTCGAGATGGGTGCTGAAACTTCGCTGGACCAACGGTGGCTCGCATACTGGGATAAAAACAATGCTACACAAGTCCGCACTGTCACATGACAGTCATGATCATTATAAAAGGTCTTCAAAGGACAGTAACATTTTGAAACAGCGGAGACAACCACGGTTACGTCTTCCTGAATTGTCAGACCACAGCGCCACCAAATTCCAGAGCTATGAATCTGGAGCAGTTCGAAACAATTTTCCAAATCTTTACCAAGAAGGCACAGCTTTTCTGGCTTTGCACAGTCTGGCACATTTGGTGCAAGGTGGCATCAATATACATAGGGATACACACTTCTACTGCAAAACCAGTGTGGCAACAATCTCACTGTGTCAAAGCATGCAACTCATTGCACCTTAACATTAAAGATGTGTGGCCTAACCATCTTCCCAGCTTCTTGATTTTCCCTGACTAGCAAATGGTCATTGCAAACTATGTTCTACATACAGCATCATTGCATGATGGTGCTTACCATGAAGCATTCTGAGCTTCACCCTGTCACGGTGGCTCAATAATTAGAGCACTCGACTACTGAGCTGGGCGGCAGGGTTTAATCCCCGTCGCGACAGGCGTGTTACGAAGGAGGTAAAATGCAAGGTGCCGATGTACTATTCAATTATGCCAGTGCACTTAAAAGAACTCAGGTAGTTGAAATTATCCAGAACCCTCCACTATGGAGTCCATCAGAGCCCAAGAAACTAAGGGATGTTAAACCCCTTAAGCCCATAAACCCATTCCGAGCTTTGATTATGACAGATATATGTGAAAACAATCATGGACTGTCAAAATTTTGCAAACTGGCTTGACTGCTATCACTGCTCTGAGCTTTATAAATGGCAGGTATTGGTGATTTTAACTTAAACAGCTTAAATTCTGTAACATTTTCTTAGTATTCATTTGTAATTCAATTAATATAGCCCTTAACCTTTTAACCTTATTAATGCCCAAAGTCACAAATTCGTGACATACTACTGCTTGCGTGCCGTGCACTTATTACTGCACAGAGCTGCATATAAAGTTTGACGTTAACATGTTCTGTTTCCAGTGTTTTCACGTCAAAATATCCGGTGTCACACTGAGAAAGCTGTGTGAAGGAAAGGTGGAACGAACATACAATATCCAGCCAGTGTCCAATAGTTACTCGCCTCTTAATTTCCAATAAATGTTGCAGAAAAAAAGGAGGGCATTTGCTGGTTTAAAATTGCTTACTGCTTCTGGCTCCTCGAGTTAGTTCAAGGCATTAAATATGGCATTTTAAAAGCTGAACTAGCCGCACAAGATGGACCAAATGCTAATCGCGCCTAACTAGTGGCAAACCGATTTCTCAAATTCTGGCATCTTTAACAAAGTTTCAACATTGAATTTTTAAAGTGGGTACATTAGCTAGCATAACGTGGAAGTAATGATGTTTTTTCCTTTGCTTCCTTTGCAGTTTGGGTATTCAACAGTTACTGTGGGATTGGAGAAGAGCTGGTTGGAAAGTAATGAAATTTGCATAGATACAGGAGAAAACAATTGTCGACAATTAAAGCACCTGTAATAGAAAACTGAATATTCCAATAATTTATAACTAAACATCACAAATACACAACTACAGTCAAACCCACTTATAGCAATACCGGTTTTAGCAAAATACCGGATATAACAATAGGCAGCCGCTGCACCGTCAGATTTGCCATGTGTTTTATGGTAAAATAAACCGCTTATTACAATGGTGTCATATTACATTATCAGTTATAACAATCAAATATGGTCATAGAAAGTCAACAAAAAGGGGGAACGTGGCAACCACAAAAGCACATGCGTACGTGGAGACTCCGAGAACGCCGATGCAGCAGACAAAAAAAAAAAAAATTGAGACTGAGCGCGCCGAGCCAATGCGTTCGTCTGATGCGCCGGGGAAGCCTGCATGCCGCGAAGACGCGGCGGAGGACGGAGCACTTCCTCACGCGGAGGAAGAGGGAAGGCGTAGGGTGCTGCCATTCTGAGGGAGAGCTTTGAGCGCTCCCCATCGCGATCGCCAGTGGCCTAGGAAACTCGTGTCCTCTCTGCCTCTGCACAGTGGAGCGGTCCATTCTGAGGGTGCGCTGACCGAGGTACACAGCACTATCCTCCCCTATTTGCTTTGCCCAGGCCCCCACTTCGAGATTGCAGATGTTTTGTGGTAAGCATGCAGCAGCGCTCGTGCACGTGTATTTCCAGCGTGGTTCTTCTAGTGCCATCATCGTTGCCATGATCTTGCTGGCCCTGAATTTTCTGTGAACAGCGATGGAGGATCCTCCTTCAGGAAGCGCAACACAACCGGCGCAGAAGAGCAAGCGAACGGCAATACCGCTAGAAGTTAAGTGGAACAATGTGAGCACAAGGACAGCGTAAATGTGCAACTTGGTGCACAAGTACGGCCTGACGCAACTGACAGTATTGGCAACCAACCGCAGCGCGCTCAAGATTGAGAACGAAAGCGATGCCAGTGCTGCCCAAGCAATGGACAATGGCCGAAAAAGGGTTCAACATGGGGCCTACAAAAACGTAGAAAAGGCGCTCTACCAGTGGTTCTTGAACGCCCGTGCAGCGAGCCTACTGACTAGTGGTTCAATTTTAGTGGAGAAGGCGAAGGTCTTGGCATACCTCCTGCACAACACTGATTTCCAGTTTGGTGGTGGCTGGATTCAACATTTCAAGGAGAGACATGGAGCCGTCTACAAGGCAGTCATGGGCGAGGCAAGATCGCTCAATGTGAAGGCTAGGCAGAAGTGGCTTGAGGAAACACAGCCCTGCATCCAAGAAGCATACGCAAACCAGAACTTGTACAATGGGGATGAGACTGGGCTATTTTTCCAGATGCTACCGTCAAAGACGCACACTGTTAAAGATGACCCCTGTAAGGGTGGCAAGCAACGCAAATTGCGCGTGACCGCTTTCTTGTGTGCCGACATGGACGGCAGTGACAAGCGCCCCGCCTTCATCATAGGAAAATCCAAGAATCCCTGCTGTTTTCGTGGTGCTGCAAGAATCCCCGTTCACTACCATGATAACTAGAAAGCATGGATGACGAATGAACTTTTCCACGAGTGGCTGGTTGAGTTTGATCAGCGGATGCAGCGCGAAGGTAGGAACGTGGCATTGGTGCTCGACAATTGCACTGTGCACCAAACAGCTCAGAAGCTCTTGCATGTGGAATTTTTTTCGACCCACCTAACACCACTGCAGGCTTGCAGCCTATAGATGCAGGTGTGATTGCTTGCTTCAAGGCACTGTATCGCCAACATGTTTTGAGAAGGCTAGCGCTGAACCTCGATATTTCTGTCCAAGAAAGCCAACCGGCACCAGACTTGAAGATCTCGCTCCTGATAGCAGTATAGTTCATTTTTGGTGCATGGGCAGAAATAAGCTCCTCCATTATCATGAACTGCTGGCGACGTGGAAAATTGCGAAGGTCCTGCTTACACAGCGATGACTGAACTTTTGTATACAGTGAGCGGTAGTGACAGAGACGCATCAGGATTTGAGGAACTTTTATATTCGCGACAGATGGAGCTGGCAGACGAGGCCATCATCACTGCAGTCACTGACGCAGAGGACAGTGACAGTAGTGACGATGACGAATCAGAACCTGTGCAGGTTGCGTCTCACCAGGAAGCTTTGAGAATCATTGACTGCTTGCGGGACTTTGTTTTTGCTAAGAACCTAGTTAAGATGCCCGTCTACTGTGCCAGAGTACCCAGGCTCGACCCCGACTGCCGCGGCTGTGTTTCAATGGAAGCGAAACGAAGAGGCATCCGTGTTCCGTGCGATGTCAGTGCACGTTAAAGATCCCCAGGTGGTCGAAATTACTCCGTAGCGTACCTTCCACTGCGCTATGTTCAGCAGTTGGATACCCTGCAGAAAGATGTCGGCAATGCTTAGAGATTATGGGTATCTTCCCGCTATGAAATGAACAGTGTAAACTACCTCGTCCTCGTTAAATGTGTAGTTTATCATGTTTTCTTTGTTTTTTCGGCCTAACCCAGTTATAGCAGTTATCGGTTATAACAATGATATTTCCATGGCACTTCAATATTGTTATAAGTGGGTTTGACTTATTCTTGAAACATGCCTTGCACATTTCAAAGGTACCTTCATTAAACCCATGTGAGACCATTGCAATTCATCAGTAACACTTGCAGCTTTTTGAAACAATGCCCTGTGCAATTTAACTGTTGCACTGATGACGCCCCAGTACACAATCTTGTATTGTGTCCATGCCTGCAAGCGGGATACAGCCCTAATAATGTTTGGCGCCTGCTTTCCCATCTTCCTAGACAGCCTGGTACTTCAACAACAAAAAAACAAACAAAAAAACCCAAAAATGAATGAAGGATGTCATTTAAAACTAAAAACATCTCCGCTAATCCAATTAACATTCTTTTCAAAAAGCGCTAGTGTTGTCTGTCATCAGTTCAGTTCAGTCGTTCAGTCATGTCCGACTCTTCGTGACCCTATGAACCATGTCACGCCACGCTTTCTGGTCTCTCACTATCTTCCTAACATCATCACATAACGTCATCTGCAGCGCCTCGAGGATGTCATCTAACCATCGCGTTCGCTGCCTACCCCTTCTCCGGCGACCCTCAACCTTTCCCAACATCAAATCTTTCTCCAGCGACTCCTCTCTTCTCATCAGATGACCAAAGTAACTGAGCTTTAACTTTAGAATTTGACCCTCCAATGAGCACTCAGGGTTTATGGTCGACAATATCGATTGATTTGATCTTCTGGCAGTCCAAGGAACTCTGAAAAGTCTCCGCCAGCACCACAATTCAAACGCGTCAATTCTTCGGCGGTCAGCCTTCTTCACAGTCCAACTCTCGCATCCATGCATCACAACTGGAAAGACCATAGCACGAGTTATACGGATTTTGGTTGGCAGATTAATGTCTCTGCTCTTTACTAGGCGGTCAAGGTTAACCATGGCTCTCTTTCCCAGAAGCAGGCGTCTCCTAATTTCATGGCTGCAGTCTCCTTCCGGGGTAATCTTGGAGCCCAAGAAGAGAAAATCTGTCACAGCTTCCATTTCTTGTCCCTTGATGCTCCAGGACTTGATAGGGCAACATGCAATGATCTTTGTCTTTTTAATGTTCAGTTTAAGCCCAAACTTCTCACTCTCTTCTTGTACGCGCATCAGAAGTCTCTTGAACTCCACTTCACTTTCTGCCATTAAAGTGGTATCATCCGCATATCTAAGGTTGTCGATACATTTTCCAGCAATCTTCACTCCAGCTGAAGACTCGTCCAGACCGGCCTTCCTCATGATGCACTCTGCATATAGGTTAAATAGGCAGGGCGACAGTATGCAGCCTTGCCTTACTCCTTTCTTAATCGGAAACCAATCAGTAAGACCATGCCCAGTTCTGACTGTGGCCTCTTGCCCTTCATACAGGTTCCTGAGGAGACAGATGAGGTGAATTGGAACTCCAGAAGTGTGTGAACGTACTGTGACTAGAGTGGCTGCACTCAGCATGCTATTTTGCTTGAAGCAGGCTGAGCAGTAAGGATGCCAAAAGCATCAGCAGAACTTTGCTTGTTACTAAATTCCAACTTTCATGACAGTTCAGATGACTAAATTATCCCATTTTCCTGCCATTCTTACAGCTGCCTGCAAGACAACAACAACACAGGAAAAGAATGCGGCTGTTAACAAACAATGGTGCTAACAACATTCAATTCTAATTTTTTGCACAATTATGAAAAACTAGGAACCTCATCGATCACCGTGTTACAGTGTAACTCAATACACTAAATCAAGGGTAGTAGCGGTTGAATTATGCACCTTTACATGCAAACCCCTACTAAGGGCCCACCAGAAACTAACCAATGCGAAAGCGTTCCTTTCTCATCTCATCCACCAGCCAGCTTGGTGTGCCATCTGGAATCTTGTAAATATTGGGGTACTTTGGCATGGATGGCTCATCTTCCAAAGGATTGAGAGATTTGAGGCGCTTCAGGTAAACTTCTTCACGGATATCTCTAGGGTCCCGGTACATGTCAAGGTACCTGCAAAGCACACAGGAAAATACTGCATGAGAATACTTTTACTAAGGGTGAATGACAGAAAAATGTGTGCTGCAATAATAACACTAAGACCTGGCTACAACAGCCGATGTTATTTGTGCAATAGTAGCACTTAATTTCTTAAGCTTTTTCGAATGCAACAGCTGCTTATTGCTTTGTGCAAGTTAGAACAAAAAAAACTTAATGTAATTTTTTTTCATCCATCTACGTTGTAAATGTACATTTAAAGCAAACATTATAATAGTTTATCACAAGGCAAAGGCTTTAGTCTCACTCTAAGGTGAACAAAAAAAATTTTGTGGATAGCTTACGTGTTAAAAGGCTCCTTGTGGGGGTAGAGAACTTGCTTTGGGACATATTCGGGAGGATGAACATACTCAAATGTGGGGACCCGCATTCCTGGAAAGTGGTAATTTTACCAGTCATTCAACTAGATACTCAGGATGCAAAAGAAAAAAAAGATCAAGTGCACTCATTCAACTTAGCACGCATATATACTCAAAAGTGGGGGCCTGAATTCCTGGAAAGTGGTAATTTCACCAGTCATTTAACTAGATACGCAGGATGTAAAAGAAAAAAAAAGATCAAGTGCACTCATTCAACTTAGCATGCATATGCAGGAGTGAAGCAGTGCTTGCTATGACAATTTAATTATGGTAATGATGACAACCATCACAATGATAATGTCATCTTGTGTGGGACTGGGCAGGCCTAGAGAAATGCTATTGGTAGCACTATCTGATCTGGGTACTGACGTATGAGCACTATATTTGGCCACACAGGTGGCACAAGACAGACACTGGGCATGTTGTGGTGCTTCAAGTGCAATGGGACCATAATCGGCCTCTATTGATTCCCCGCCCCTAATTCTGTGTGGCCTCGAGCTATTCACGTACGAAGGATTTAAAATTGATCACCAGGAAGATAGCAAAAGTTTTCTAACTGGTTGCTGGGTGAACTCGGGCCAATGAACAGAATATAACTTGGCAACTGCAATGGCAGCCAAAGTGCTCAGTGGATATAATGTTTAAGAATGATGTCAATCTTGCCCGTGCTCACTTTAAAGGTGACAAACTTTTGAGATAAGGCACCCAATGACCCAATAAAAATTTGGGCGATGGGTGATTAAGCTTAGTAAGAGGTATAAATTGAACACTGCATAGGCTTACGTGCCTACATGTAGTTGACCAGATAGTCTAAAGCTTCTATGAAGACGTGGAATCTGTAATGGGTGAAGTAAAAAACTACCGACAATTACGTTACATCCTAATGCGAAATTTGAGTGCAGCTCATCAGCTGTTCCAGCTTTTCAATAAACTGCGGTATGAGTTTCGGCTCGGATGGTGCACATATCGAGGTCCACCACCACACCGATCTGGTGCTCTGATTGCCGCCGCACAGGGGTGGCATTGGGGGAGGAGCGATGAGAGCAATTAAGCTATCGGGAGGTCGCGGGAGGCAGCGCGTGGGCCCATAGGAACATTGCGTGGCGAAGAGATAGCAGCGAGTGACTGATGCCGCTGAAGCTGCTAGCAAGTCAACGTGGCACTGCATTTCGGCTTGAGATGCACGCACTGTGATCCGCTGATGCCAAGCTGGCGCTTCGGCAACCAGCGAACACCATCGCCACCACACAAAATGGTGGCGGCAGGAGCGCCCGCAGAAATCGGAGAATATGCGCGGTCGCCGCCACGAAGGAAGAGGAAGGGTGGGGGGAGAGGGTACATGCAGTGACGAACGGTGGCGGCAGGAGCACGCACAGCAACCGAAGAACACAAAGGGGGGAGTGGGGGGGGGACACGCAGTTGCGAACGGTGGCGGTAGGATCGCACGCTCCCCCGGCTGCGGAGCTAGTTAGAAGGGACAACGGCGATGACGCGAAATGCAGAAACGGGCGCCAAAGAGCTGCACTCTACGTACATATCCTGGCTTAGCTCAGCTAGGCCAGGATATGTACGTAGCGAAAGCACGTGTACCTGGTGCTGGGCTGCCTACTCCTTTTCAATCCAATCTAATCCCATCCAATCCAGTCAAATCCAATCCAAACCAATTCAGTCTAATCAAATCCAGTTTATTCAAGTAGAGTTCATTCCAGTGAAATACAATCCAACCAATCCTGTTCAATTCAATCCAAACCAGTCCAATAGAGTCCAATCAAATCCAGTCCAATGTTGAGTACACGCTCGCCCGAAATGCTCCACTGACTAGCCTATCATCATCACTACTATCATCCTCACGTTAGAGAAGGATGATTAAAGACGAGACATCATCTTCTTTTGGTTGCTTCTCGATTGGCAGATGACGCGGCGTCCGCCAGCTGCAGCGGTTGCTAGGCAACGGATCTGTGCCTCCTGCCACGTGCAACTCCTCGTTCACAGCCAATGTAGCTTTTGCTAAAAGATACAGTGTAATGTACTCATGGGCAACTTCAATTCCAAGGTAGGTAAGAAGCAGACTGGAGACCAGGCAGTGGGTCAATATTACATTGCAACTTTTTCACAACTATGACAGCTCACAGTGGACGATTTCTGAAAGACTGACTGTTTCCAAGGGTCCTTGCTCTCTGTTTAACTTGCACAACGAAACCATGCATTTTAATTAACTCCGAAATGTACAGGGCTATAAAATAGCCTCAAAACTTTCTGAGTGCATGTGCTCAACCTAGTAGATTTCAAGGATGCTGATCTTTAGCAGCTGAGATGACACTGCTGTCCACGCACTCCATCAGACTTTATAGTAGCTAAAGTAACGTCACTGCCTGTTTTGGGTGTCCACCATGCTCTCAGAGATTAACTTTTTTCGCATGCTTTTCACTTTCTCGTAACAAGTCCTCAAGATCATGAGAAGAACAGTGAACATGTCATAAAAACCCATTAAAATGCAATAAACCAACAGAAAATTTAGCAGAATGGGTTTCACACTATGGGATGAGTGCCAAAAATGCGCTGTTTATTTAGAAAAGCTGAACTTTCGGACCTCACAGCTTTAAAAATAATTTGTCAGAAACCTGCATTAGTCAGACAGGGAAGCTGCCAGCTCATGATAAAAATATGAACAAGCTCAAGGTGCAAAATATTGACCGGCAGCTATAGCAGCTGCGATTACGATCCATTCGCTGCGAGATCGACCTAGAGGTGGCGCCATCGTCGCTCTGATAGTGTGGATCGGCAGCCGACGGCGCTCGCAGAAACGCACGCGGTGTAGGTCTCCTTCCGAGTTTACGGCGGGTTTGTTGGTGATGAAAACATGCCTTATGCAATGCATTAGCGATTTTCTGTTTAGAGTGTTTTGATATTGCAGAAAAAAATCCATGGATTTCGCCAATGCAGCAAAATAAATATATATATATGCATGAATGTTAGGAAAACAAGGCACGCAACCACCAGTCTTTTAGATTTACTGGCATTGCTTTGCACGCTTTTTGTGTTGTACGGTGTTCACACGCCCGATACCTGGGCCTGAACATGAGATATCGCATTTTCAACAGTGTGCGCGTGTCTTATATGAGTGAGACAGGCAAATTTAGGGTGAAGCCCATGGAGATAGAAGGTTCGTGCTCTGACCTGCAGTACTTTAGAATGAATCCAGGCAGCGTGGTTACTTATATCATACTTGACTCAAGGATTAAGCAGGGTAAATGTAGCACTGACAGTGTACTGCCCGGCAGGTTGCCGTGGACTGAGTGGACATCAACTTTGGCTAGACAGCCAGGGACAAGTATTCCCCAAAAATTAGATTACGCCGACACTGCACAAGAAACCTCGCTGCACAGGAAAGCTGACTTCTCACGTGTAGAGCGGCGAGTGGATTAAGTTTGCCGCGCTCACAACAAGGCGGATGATTCTTGCGGCAGTAACCTGGTACTAGTGTTGCACTGTGAAATTATATTTAATGATTTCCTGAAACTGATGGAAGTATAAGGAATTTCGAATGTGTGTGATGTTGATAAATGGTAAATTAGTCGTTTAATTATTTTTTTTCAATGACAATGAATTTTATCATGCGACAGGACTTTTACGAACTTGACAAAATTTAGGACTATCAGCGATTTTCAGTAACGTTGAAGTGCAAGCTACGAATCAGTATCTGCGAAGACATCGTAAAAGCTGCACTTGGCCGCTGTCGTGTTATGGCAAGACATTTTGAAGATTTCTTTATCATTGTAATTATTGTTGAGCAGTGACTCAATCTTATGTGAGGTGCCGGATATAAAACTATACTGAAAGAATTAATGATGTTCTTATCATGCAACTATAAATATGTATTTATTCCCGAACTACAGACTGATAGTTAAGCCCATATGAAGTATTTTACTCACCTTGTCAGAAACAACGAGTTTGCTCGAAATACAGCCCAGACAAAAAGGGATTCTAATGATTCTAATGGGCTACCAGTGTACATTGAGTTATGTGTATTATGTAATATTTAGTGCAAAAGGTGCTGGGAAAATGTGTTTCTTGAGAAATATGCTGACTACCACTGTTACAGATGCACAGAAGCCTTCAACAGAAGAAAAAAAAAAGAAGAAAAGAAATGCGTATATGGGTTTAACGTGCCATGTGCCATCGGCTATACCACAGATGATGTAGGGGCTGGCCTCGATGTCATTGACTATTAGGATTGTTTAACATGCAGTCGAATCCCACAGCCGAGGAACACCTTTCGAAACGGCCGTGATCGAACCCCCGTTCTCGAAATTAGTAGTCGAGCGCCCTACCACTGAGACACTGCGACAGAGGTTTAAAAGCAAAAAAAGGGTACTCAAACAACTCTATCGTGGATACAGAAGGCACAGAGGGGCTTGTTCAAACTGTATTTTGCTATGCAGCAGTCTGCGGTCGCATATTTCAGTAGCGGTATTCCAAAAATAAACGGGAATATGCGATTTGTGAGCGTTTGCATTAAGCTGTATTGATGGCAGCAACCTTTTTTGCTTTGACACGGCACCTAACGACAGCCCCGATTTGTTTGAGACACCGCTTGTCAAAGAATCTCAAGCACCGAAGACCGCGACTGATGATGTCCTTTCCAGCATGACATACTCGATATGGACAAGTATTGTTTTTTATGGAGCGTGGGGTGCTAGCTTGTTCATATTTCTTTTGCAAGAGGCAGATAGGTAAGCAAAAGCGCGCAGGAACTGCGAAACAAATACAAAGCACTCTTGTACACGCCGCACCCGCGCACATAAATCACTACAGGTTGGCGCGCGACGCGAACACGCATCCACACTGAGTAGGGTTCATCGCTATCTCGAGGCCAATTGGGCACAAGGATATGCCGCGCCCCCTCTCTGAAGCGCTTGCATGCCGCACTAAGTAGGATGATGCGAGTTGAACTGACTTCCTGGACAGTTTAGCTACAAGTTGGTGTTGTATTTACAGTTAAACCTGATTTTAACAAAACTGCAAAATGCACGATTTTTCGCTATGCGTGATGACAGGACAGGGCAATGCAGAACGGAAACCAGATTAGGAATGGAACTAGTACCTTCAAAGCGTTTACGGTAAATCGGAATTACTCGAAGATTGCGAAGTGAATTTCGCAATCATGCTGGTGCAGAGCGACTGTGGCAGGAGCCTACATGCCTTGCGTAATACATTTACGAGAGGCAGGGAGAGGAGGACTGCGAGGAGTCCGAATCTGGGTGAGAACACGCACATGTGTCGCAGCCGCGCGAGGAGGCACCTGCGCCTTCACGCACGTCCCGCTCGCCCGCCACCACTGCCCCAGGAAACTGGCACTTTTGCGTCGCCAGCGCGCCCCACTGTTGTTCTACCAATGCGAGAGACCTTGCGAGCAACTGGGTGCACACTGCTCACCTCATTTTTTTTTTGTCTTGTTAATTTTCACTGATTCGAGCATGAACTATTATAGTGCCATGTTCCAAAAGTGAAAGCTAGGGATGCTGCTGCATTTGCCACGTAGATGCTCGGTAGGCTCTGAAACATGGCGCGATGCATCAACTATCATCACTCGTTGCAATCGCAGACATTCCTCTCACATCAGTTCATGTTCACCATCATGAAACTACCAAGGCTCTGCCGAATTTATAGTAATTCAGCACTAAAGGGTGTCGGCGCCACCAGTTTGTTACATCAAGGTCAACTGCTGCAATATGTTCGTTTCATGGAGCTTTCAAATACACGCACTTCAATCAGGGTGGCGTTGAGGAATAAAAAAAACTCTGCGACATTGAGGAATTCGCTACATGAATGTTCGTTAAATAGAGTTTTAACTGTATTTATTTATTTAACATACACATTGTTGTAAGCATGTTTAAGCTTAATTTCATGTGTTAGACCCACTCAATGGGCAAGAAAGCACCTCACTCTGTCATCGAACTGCCAGAAGTTAGCCTGGCAAATTTTAACCACTGTGATGATGCACACTGACAAGCATTGTTGTTGTTGTTACGGAAATAACTGAGGTTGCCACATGATCAGTCAGAATGAAGTTGTCATTCACTCTTAGCAGCAAAATATCTGTGCAAGACAAGCGAAACTGTCAGGTGCGTGACAGATACAGAGTGCCTTTTGACAATGCACTGGTGCAAGTAATGCCGCTCCTTTTAATTTACTAGAGTAGGCAAGTTGGACGACACGGAGAAATCTCTAACTACAACTGCGCAGATGTGCATTTCACGTACATCGATAATATTCTGAAACTGACTCACTGCACCCAGGCTTTGGGTGGATGCTTGTTTTCCCTACGCAAAGTAATTTAGTTGACCTTTACTTTAGCAGACCATGACCTGCCATATTCTTCCTCATGTTTATTTGCCCTCAATCAATTGAAATTTATACTACTTCAGCACTGCTGAAGCTGCCTCAAACGAATCATGCATGCTGTGGCCCATGGCAGCGAAATCCTTTAGTGCATTTCAGTGAAAATTTCATCATCAGGCATCAATGCCTTCATGGGGAAGAAATTTGAGACCTCTTGGCTTTTGGAAACACCTTCCTTGAGCTGGGAAAGTACTGCTCCATGAAAAAGACAGCATATCCCCCCCCACCCCCCCCTGCCAGCAATCAGTTTGCGTCAGCTTCACAAAAGCGTAAGGACGTAAACATGCGCACCAGCCTTTTGGCCGCTAATCACCGGACTGTTTAGCCCATAAACGAAATCTTGCTCGCTGAAATGTTTGCTGCACACATATGAATGACCAGTGGCTTCTTTGCTCATTATGCAAGCTATAAATGGGAGCTTACGTCAAGTTGCGTCGCATACGTCCAGCATTGCGAAACAGATCAGAAACGAACCACTGCAACAGCTCAAATAAACTGCAGCAACCCCGTCCACGATACAAGATCAAAATGTGCAAGGCCGGCGCTTGCTATCAAGAAGAGATACAGAGAAAAATGCGACTCCTCGGTTTTAAAATGCGCAAAGCAAGAAGAGTCGAGTGATCACACTTGCTCATTTAAGCTGATGCTCCCGAAATACTCAAGAGAGCTGGAAGATATGGGCATGTATGGCCGGTGTGTGGGCATAACTCATTTTAATGGCCGCGATCTTGGGTATGATGCTATACCAAGAACCGCCATCTTGGATTTGGGATTCCGAAACTATGCTGCCATTTCGGCCCATGATGTCAGACACATAATTCCACTTCCAATCGCCATATTGAACTATGATGTCATCATCGGCACTCAAACTGGGCCGCCATCTTGAATTCCTCGGACTTGAGATTTTCACGCCGATCGCCTCACTGTGCGCAAGGCCACCAAATTGAGAAACGTGAGAAGGAAGAGTAAAACTCAATATTCACGTGCTGCATTTTATTTCCTGCTTTTCTACCCAGGCAGTGCATTCTTCCTATGGTGTCCTTAACACCAGAGCTGCACAGTCTACAAGAGACGCCATAGTGGAGGGGTCTAAGAGTAATTTCGACCACGTGATGTTCTTTGACCTGCACTCACACCGTACAGCACGTGAGCGTTTTTGCTTTTCAACTGCATCAAAATGTGGCTGTTGTGGCCAGGATTCCCCATGGTACAAATTACTGCGGGGCAGGTTTAGCAGTCATTAGCCAAAAATACTGCTTGTACTCTCTTTTGCGTAGCTAAAGTAAATAAATATGTTGAAAGTTTTGGAAGAATATAATCATGCCAGGCATAGGAAACCAGCAAAAGCTTCTTACAAACTATATTTTGCAGGAAACTATTTTCTACTTAAAACAATACCTAGGCTCACCTATTCAGGGATCACTGCAATGGGTCTCCACTTTGTGAAACTGTGTGCATTACTTTCGCAAAAATACTTACTTAAAGTTTTGTGATAGAAATCCACCAGGCTGTCTTCCCAGGTGCACTGAAAGAATGCTAGACCAGCAGGTGTGAGCATATTTTCAAATTCCTTGTAGAAGTCGTATGTTTTAAATGTCCTCTCCTTCAGGCTTGTGCTAGAGAACAATAAATAAAAAAAAGGGGGGAGAAAAAGCAGGCCCAATAGAGTCATTTCTAATGCAATGGCTAGCACAACCAACCCTTTATGAAGTGAATGAAAGAGCATTTACAGCTACAATGAGAATCCAAGGAGCATTACACAACACCGGAAATTGTGCTTCACTACAGCACATATATAAAATGGAGCGCCTTTTATGGGTAAACAAAACTGTAAGAAAAGCTGCCGTCATCACAGTTGAAAAAAATATTCCTTTTTTTCACAAAAACCAGCACTCCTGCCCACATGAAGCCCATGCTGGAACTTACTACAGCTGAAATCAGCTCTTCAAAGTTATGTAAGGCAAGTAAATATGCACACTGTTCTTCACACAGCATGCATCTTATTCTTAGAATGGTTGCCTCTCTGCAAGCCCCAATTTGAGCACTTGCACCATGTGTGCACAGTCATTCCTAATACTTCAATCTTGTTTGAATTATAGAAAATCTGGTGTTCTCAGTATGGTTTCTGGATATGCTAAGCAACCCCGCATGAATGTAAAGCACAATTTATTTTTTTAACAAACAGACACAGGTAAATTGACTGAGGGGTTCTTTTTTTTTTTTTTCTATGTTTACAGATAAGAAGTCAGCAGTCAGTGTACAAAATTTTAACAATTCTCTCACCTGTTCGCTGACAATTTCTGCTTGGAGTAGTCAATCAGTCCTTCTTGTTTGTACAAAACAAACACAAACCGGTGATATCCAGTGCCACGAGGAAGAAAAGGCTGCAGGTAGTCGCATACCACGTCACCAGTTAGAACTTGGTTTCCTTTTATGTTGCCACTGTGAAGGAAAATCGACTGATTAATTAATGCATGGGTGGTCACTAAGACAAAGGGTGATTGTGAGTGAATGAAATGACGAACAAACAAATTAATTAATACAACATTAACAATATACAACAACACTGGCACTCAAAAAAGCCAGGTGAACACAAAGGCACAAAGCTCACACATTACATCAGAATTGATATCTCACCATAACCAACTGCTAGCAAAATAACACAGCCAAAATAAAGATGAAGTCGTGTCAATAAGCAATGTGCTCAGCAGGGATTAATCATGTGACGTTAATCATGCCCCATAGCTATCAAACAACATGGCAGTCAAACACACAGGCTACCTGATACATTTTATTCTGGATATATCAAATTATTGCTTATAACTGAAAAATAAAAATCACCTTGAAAATAACATGCAAAAGTATAGTACTACTCAATGCATTCACCAAAATTTCATAAATTGAACATTTGATAAACAGAATGGTGCACTGCAGCCCTGCCAGTAGCACTTCTCAGTAATGGTGCTCCCATGATGCTCCCTCCTCCCTCTCACCCCAGTTGTTTTCCTGCCTTGTTTAGTCATTTTTTTTAAACCTAACTTAAACCTAACGTTGTAATAAAACTGACGGCTACCATGATGTTGTAGTAGGCAATTCTACATTGATGACATCCACAAAACACAAAAACAGGTATGAGTTAAAGATGCTAGGCTTCCTTTTGATTTTCCGAAGTGAGTAATTTTAACAATCAAAACAGACTAACACTCGTACGATGCTAAGTGCAACTTGTTCATTGGTTTCGTTCTGCACGGAAATACAAGAGATGGTATGGAGCATGCAGATAGTTTTTAAATGCATAAGCATAAAAAAAAGTAAACATGAACTTTTGACCAGCGATAATCCGGAGGACCATTGGGTCCTCGTCCAACAGGCCTGCAGGGCAGCTCAACACAGCGGAGCCCTAGATTCAGAACCCCACCCATAAGCTCAAGCAATTAATTTTTATGCATTAAGGATTTTCCTACTGCTCCTCCACCCTCTGAAAAGGTAACAGACAAATCCATATCCTACAAACGTTTGTTCATAAGTGTATACGGATCCCCACATAACACATTTGGCATCAAGAATTTCAGCCTGTACTCTGAAACAGCCCTGCAATAAGTGTTTTTATTGGGTGAGAAGGGTGTGCCTAAGGCAAAGCTGAACAAATTCTAAGCGTCTAAATGCAGACTCACTTATCAGCACACTGGCATTGGTTGACAACAAATTGGAACTGGCATGACAATAAATTAGAACTGGCAAATGTAAGAGCCCAGAACAAGTCTGGCATCCCAAATAACACTCCCGTTCATTGCAGTCTGTTAAAGTGTTGCTGTTTCAAAAACTTTCAAGAATAAAAGCCTAGAAACTTGTTTACAAAGCCAAATTTGTGGCCTCCAGACCAAGCTGTACATTCTCCTAATTTCACAGCATAAGTGAGCAAGTTTCTAGCTTTCTGAGATGAGTGGCAACTGGACAAACTAGAAGCATCATGCGAGCCTGTAACTTTCAAGTTATTTTGCACTACACCAAGCAAAACAATAAAAAAAGAATATAGTCAGGCAACTTCAAACTTCTGGAAAACATTCTTAAATACAATGGGCCCCATTAATTTGAACAGAAAGTCTTAGCTACACCTTGTATACGAAAACAAGAATGAATATTAACTAATCCCAATGAGCATGTTGATGATGAAACAGCTTTTGCCCGATGAAATGACACAACAGCAATAAGCATACGTTTAAACGTTAGCACCACTTTGAGTGTTCACATCATCTAGGGGCAACACCAAAACACGAATTTCCATCATATGTTTCATTAAACCAAGAGAAAAAAAGGGCATGACACTGTCACCTCTGCATCTATTTAACTAAGTTCACGTCTTGAAGAAAAAAGAAAAAAGATGCAACTGACGGTTTACAGTCCAGCAAGGTTGCATTCATTGTTGAGTTGTAATGAGGAACAGAAACTAAAAGGACTTGAAGGCAATTAAATCTGATTAGTACTAACTGTGCTGATAAGCACTAAAGGAAATAATAAGCAGAATGTCACAGCATATGACAAAAATTATTAATCCTTTCCGAAAAAATGTGCCTAAAATGATGCGACATGAAGTCTCGGGTAAACAGTACCGTACAAAATTTACACACCTGGGAAGGTTTCTGATCCTGTTCTCTTAAACTAAAGGATTTTTCTTTTAACAAATTTACAATGTGCGCACTGCACACAACATTAAATAATTAAACAGGCACTCTAGGCTGAATACAGTATATAAACAACCGCTACTGGCCACATGGCAAAAAAACGGTGTCCAGTACAAAACAAATGTCATTTGCTTACATGAACCAATGGAGATATTCTTTGTCATTTTCAAGCAGATGAGAATCTAAGCTTGTCAAGACAAGTGTCCAAAGCATGTCAGGCTCAGAATGAAATTTAACTGTTGGAGCTTTTGTAGCCTGCAACAAAAAGGAAGCTTTATTTACAGTGTTATACATTTATTACACAAATACACTTGTAACTACAAACTGCTTGGTATGCGCCACACTTTTAAGGGGCAAAACACCTTCAAAATAAAGAAGCACTTCAATGAATAGAACATGACCATCAGCTGACTTATCTAAATTTTGGAAATTTTCAATGGCCAATTTACAAATCTGTTGTACTGTTGGACTGTTGCACTCTGTCAATGAAGTGCTTTCGTTTAACATAGCATGTGTGAGCTCTTTAACAATGTAGTACACACCCAGCAGCATGTATCACCAGATGGCCCCTTTCATTGCATTAGTGCAACTATGCCTGCATTCGAGCTCCTGTACACTGGTCTTCAAGTTAGGTACAACTTGACAGGAATCTTTATTCAGTTCATGTGCTAAAAGCCCATGTAGCAAGTGAAGTATCTTCAAGGAACGCAAAGCAAATTTGAACACAGCAGAGGTAGGGAAGGCAATGAAAGTCAATGCAAGTGGAGTAACACAGGCACACCCTCATGCATTGTGCACTGTGATACGAGATGCTGAGACATCCTTCAATAGAAAATGTGCACAAAGTAGGACAAAGACAAGAAAGACACAGAGGTCAATGCTTCTCATCTTAAGCACTATCCTGCCACACTGCTCCCATACAACAGTGCTAAAACTGCCCCCCTTCCCCTCTTTCCTCACTGCCTGGCACCTGAGGTACATCAAAAACTTAATCAGCAGTGCTTGCTCTTAATTCCTTAATGATTATTAAATGTACCAAGCATGACAACTTCACCAGTTACAGAGCCATTTTTAAAGGAATTTTCACTTCCATGCATGCATTGATGTAGCACTTGGCACACCTCCAAATCTTATTTTCAAGGTGTCTTAATAAGGAATTGGATATCGCAGTTTAGAACAAAAAAAAAAAAAAAAAAAAAAAGAAAGGAAGTATGCCAAGTTCATTTCAAAAATTCCATTTTAACAAAAAAAAAAAATGGCAGCACTTAAACCACGCAGTTAAACCAAGTAGAAGTGCAAAAACCTGTGCTAAGACAGCCCACGGTTTTGCTTTGTGCTTAGAAGTTGATGAAGACAATGACATGCAATGCACAGTGCGAGTGAGTGACAGTAAAACATGCAGGGGTGACTGGCAGCGGCGATAGCTACAAGGTTCCATACTCATTTTTCACAAGAAAATCCTGGGTTAGAATCTGCTTCGCTACAAGTTTTTTTTTCCTGTTAGGCTGACAATGCTAGGCTCTTAGGGTCGCTTCCAGAACAAAGAAAACATAAACCTGAGTTCTAATTTAGCATCTCATGGAGTAGTGCTTTCACCCTATAAAAAGCCAGTATCCTTGGCATGCACACTGCAGCTAAAAGCCTATTGACCAAGAGTTAAATTGAGTCACAAGAGAAGACTAAGAAAGTACAAATTCCAGGGGCAAAGCAAGACGTAGGTATCGTTCGATTCATACAGCTCAGCAAGTTTAAGCATTGTCCGCTACTTTACACATCTCTGCAGACCGCAAGTCTTTACCAACTCGTCATGTGCTAGCAAGGTCACCTTTGCTTGCTTCCATCACCCGCTTAAGGCTGTTACTTAGGTAGGTTACTCTAATGCAAGTAAGAACACCAATGCCAAACTGTGCACAAAAGCCACAAAAAGGATGTTTTATAAAGCTACTATGATGATTCAGTAATGGTTACATTGCTGTTGTAATGCCACATGAAGCCCCAACCTCTCAGTCAGCCCAGAGCAACTTAATGCTAACATGACAACAGGGTTTTTAGAAGTCAACTTTCCACTGTGGTTTTGTGCGTCGGCTCCCCCATTTATTTCACTTTCATTACTTTTTTCATTGGCATTAGAACTTCCTTCCACATGTACAGCTTGAAGTATCACCATTTATGCACTGATTACTGGTAAATAGACTGCTCGTGCTGAATGCACAGGAATACCACATTTTATCACTGGAAATAAAGTAAGATAGTAATTCAGTCATAGAAAATAACAATCACCAAAAACAAGAAATGCAAACTGCATTTTGAAATAAACACAAAAAGCACAGCAAGTTTAAAAAATAAATAAATGCAAAATTACAGCCCTTAGTTATAATAAATAAAATAGAATATAAGCAGCCTTACCTCAGAAGGAAGTATTATGTTGCCACAATGAACAGGTGTGAAATTCTCTGCATCATATTCATACAAAACATCCATAGGAATAACAGGGTGAAAGAAACCAAACTCATAAAGGTCTCTGAAGACACCATAGTGGTCTGCCACATCCTTCACATGCATTGGTGCATATGTTTTTCTCCATTCTTGCTTGGCTTCTTCATACTGTATCCTCACTAAGGAAAATGCACAAAACAAGCCAGGTGACAAAACAGCCTTGAGCTTTTACTCTAGAGCGAACAGTACTTACAGGTTCCATTACGCGACTTCTCAGCAAGCTCATAATTATCCTTGTTCTCCTGGACTATCTTTTGCCGCCTTTTCCATTCTTGTTTACTGATACTGAAAGGTATGACCTTGAAACCAATGTTGACTCGTTCTTCAAACACTGGCTCCTTTGCTTTTAGAGCTGCATGTCAAATGAAACCATACACGGCACGTGAGTATGGAGCAAGCCATACAAGTGCAGGTGACATGCTCACATCATTAGCATATGCTTCATAATGTTTGGAGACGCACCATTTGTTTCAATATATTTCCTGAAAGTGTGAAGAGTCCTGCTAGCTTAAAAAGTTGATGAACAGCACCTTGTTATGGAAGAACTTGTGTCTTCTCCTTTGCACTTGCTTTTCTTCAAATATTTCCACGATTACTGACACTTAATTTTTGCATTTCCACCACTACTTTCATGGGTATGGGAAATTTCTTGCAGAACATGATAAAACATCAATGTAATAAAAAAAAAAAGCAAGGAAAGCTATTTACTATCACAACCTCAAATATTACATGCATATTTGTATACTTCTCTCTTGACAGCTTCTCCATTCAATCATTCACACCTAAGAAAATGGAACTGCCCCATGTGCTTTCCTGTGGCCTGCGCACACTTTCTAGTGTTGTTGTAAACAGTAACTAGTTATTTCAGGAAGCTACAAAGCAAGTGGGCTGAAGTGCGGTCAGATTATCAGACCGCAAACTTTCCAAAGGAACAGCGGCCTGCGGAACGGAATAAAAGCCACCACCCGACATTCAGAGGTAAAAGCGCTTAACCCAGCATAACATGACACATGAACGCAACCGTTCGACATTAATGTTTTGCTATGCTCTAACCGAGGCTCTAAAACGCGGTGCAGTAAATGCAGCATAAGAGAGGAGACAACACTTGTGCTGTCTTCGTTCCGCCGCCGTTCTTCAGCAAAATGCACGAGCTAGCAGTCGCCGAACATTTCGCTATTCTCAATGCACACGCTGCATAAAAGTCAACTACCGCCATCGAATCCTCCTTCATGACACTTCATGGTGCCTAAAAAGATGCGTTTGGCGTCAGCCAAGCAATTACAGCATAGTATACTTAGCTAGGCCCGTAGCCTCGCAAAAGACCGACAGCAACACACGAGCATAGTTCATCAAAGGCTTTTTAATTTAGACAAAATGCGAACACATTCACTAGTCATCATCATCATCATCAGCCTGACTATAACCACTGCAGGGCGAAGGCCTCTCCCATATTCCTCCACTTAACCCGGTTCTGTGCTAGCTGCATCCACTTGACCCCTGCAAATTTCTTAATCTCATCCGCCCACCTAACTTTCTGCCACCCCCTGCTACGCTTTCCTTCCCTTGGAATCCACTAGTGCATGGCGCTAAATTTATTGCATCAAAGTTCACATAAGCATCTAAGTTCTCTCTCTCTCTCTCTCTCACACACACACACACACACACACACACACACACACACACACACACACACACACACACACACACACACACACACACACACACACACACACACACACACACACACACACACACACACACACACACACACAGAGGGGGTTGATCATAGCCCCAAGACATGTGAAAAACAAATGGTGCGTTCGGCTGACGGCACTCTTGGAGTTTTTTATGCACTCCTGCATAGCCTACGAGACATTGTCTCGGATGCTATCCTACGTTTCTACAAATGGTGTGTAGAGCTATTGCTAACTATATAGACGCCGGCGTATGCTGCAAAATGTTGCGATTGTGGCGGTGTTGGCAGTGTTGGTTTCTCAGGCACTACAACAGTGCTCCACGAGTGCCGTCAGCTGATGACACCAAAGTTCATATTCCTGATATAAACAGCTTAAACTTAAACTCGTATACTATGTAGCTTTAGTCTTAAACTGTGCCTCAAATAACATTCAATTACACTAACCTTGCATCTCCTCTTCCAAACTTTTCGTCTTATTGAATCCTGGAAGTCGGACGGAACGAGTCATCGCAGGCTCAAGGCGCCCCAAAGCCCTAAAGTTTTTCAAAAATGCGGCCAGTGTGGCCATTGTTAAACCTTTACACAGTAACGTCCCGATATTCTACGAGCTCTGCAAAAAAATAACACATTTATAAGGCAGAACCTCCCATCAAGCAAAAGTAGCAGAAGTAAACGCTAAACCATCAATGCGCTCAACTACACTCCCATGCTTCAATGGCTTTAACCGTGCACTGGATTAAGTTGGACTGATTTACGGCCGGCGTTCAGTGTTGCCAAATGTCGGTGAGCAAAAGTAGCTAGATGGCAGCGTGAAAGTAGCTAAAAGTAGCTAACAAATTTAGCGAAGAGCTAAAAGTAGCTAGATTTTTTCCCAAGAAGTTTTATTTTATATTTTGGATATATAATGCATTTATTGGCAGCTCTATTAATTGTAAAAATTAAACGCAGCTATCAAGACATGGTTTCCTGCAGGCGACTACGCATGACAAGTGCTAACTAACGAACATGGAGGAAGGAAAGAACTTGTTTGCTTCCTTCCTTCCTTCCTTCTTCCATGCTAACGAATACCGAATGATAAATGTGCTCAGGTTTCGATTCCGATAATTTAGGCAGACGTAGTTTTCGCAAAGCGGTAAAGCCTGCGCGCTAAGAAAAGATTGGCTGCGAATGCATCACTGCTCTGTAAACATGTAAAGAATGAACTTTTATCTACTTTTAGTGCGTACACAGAGGCCTGCGAACGGAGAGTTATGGAAGGTTTAATGACTGTCCAGGCGATATTTTCAGTCCGCGACTCGGCGTAACTCGGACCGGTGGGCCTCTTTTATCCGCTCGGCGCTGACCGCGCATGATCCGCTAAGAGTCGAATCAGACAGTCGATTCCAGGCGCCTTATGGTCGCCTCGCAGGGAACGTTAAGAGTTTAAGTAATAGGAATGCGTACACACATGCACAATATTGTACCGCGAGCACGACTTCGATGCTCATCGGAGCCTCCGCGCTGCGCGATAGGCGACATCCGTCAGAAGCTGCGCCGCCACATCAGCCGCATGGCCTCGCATCTCTTTACTTTGTGAGCTATTTTTTTTTTTTTCTTTTTCCCGCTGAGGCAAACATGGAGGAAGCCCCATGTAGACAGAGGCGGCGGAGGCATACCAACACCCCCTAAGTGGCGCCTTGTATTGCATCCTCCTCCTCTATCTTTTCAAGTGTTTCCTTCTTTCTCGCAATATATCCAATATATCTTAGTCTGGTTTGCGTCTTGTTTAAAAACTACCAGATGGCGCTATGTGTCTGACGTCAGTTTCATTATGTGTAGCGTCTGTGGGAAAATGTTTCACGCCAGAATAGTAATTTTCCAAAATGTAGCTAGATTTAAGCTAAATTTCACCAAAATAGCTAGATTTGTAGCTAGATTTTGAAGAAAGGAGCTAAAACAGCTACTCGTAGCTAAACTAACTTTCTTGGTAGCTAGTTGAGTCCAAAAGTGGCTAAATCTAGCTACAAAGTAGCTAAATTGGCAACACTGCCGGCGTTGCTGCGATTCGGTAATTCGGTTTATAGTGAACTAGAATACTTTCTAGTGGCGCGAACGACGCCGCTGGGGCACGCCGTTTCTCATTGACGCCGCCAGGTGGCGCAACTGAAACATCTTCTAGTCAACTTTTCAATGCTTTCTTGCAATAGTGCGACATAGTATCGATACTTTTGCGCGTATATATAGTAATAAGTGCTTATTTTTCCCTGTGCTGATGTATGTAGACCTCCACCTATGTCAGAAGTTTGGCTTTTCATTCGAAATTACTGTTTTTTTTTCACGGCTGCACTAGTGCGAAAGCGCTCTTATTTCGCTGGCGTCTGCTACGGCTTATGCGGGATGAGTTCTGTACTTATGTAACTTTCTGAGCCCCGCAGAGCCCGCTTTATTAAAGAGAAAACTCAACTGTCAGCAGCAGACTGGTAGCAGAGTGGCCAGGCACTGTGCGCATGCACGGATTCTCACATCTCTGTTCAGCCTCGCGCGTCGCAGTAACTTTCCTTTAGCCAAATAAGGATGGATAGTAAACTGCGCTGTTCGGTATGCACTGGTAACCAGGAAATACTGACTTTAGCGTGAGATCTGCGTAGCATTAGGAAATTTACCAAATGAAAAAGTGAGGAGCAGTTTCAGGATGTAGTTTAAACAGAAAGTGGTCACGAAAAAAAAAAAAAAAAACTACGTTTTTTAAACGAGCCATCCGACGATGTTCTGTGGATATTCTCTTTTGTTCACTTCAGGATGTTGTTTTTTGACAGATAGTGGCCACAAAAAAAAGAAAAAAAAAACGTTTTTTGAAACGAGCTCTCCGGAGATATTCTGTGGTGTTACCATTATTCTCTGTTCACAGCAGCAATATCTACTATAAACCATCGCTGTAAGCCAGGTGCTAATTAAAATCCTTTCATCATCTCATATGCATAACATATATGCCAAAAATACATACATGAGGAGGGCAGAGCAGTTTTATTTAGGTACTTCACAAGGCTTCTCCACTGCTGTTTTATTTTATTTGCATGGGACACAAGCCATCAACAATCAGTTGTTTTAATTATTGACTACACAAACAGTCCTAACAATGAGTTGTTTTGTGAAATTATTGACTACACAAACAGTCCTAAGAGCATCCATCTGCTCATCTTCAGGTGCTTTGAAGCTTGACATTGCGCTGGTTAATGCATTTTGTGAAAAAGTGCACGCGGGTACTTAAGCAGTGATTTCAGCTGCACCAATTTGACAGTGGTCAGAGCACCCAAGTTAGCAGGTTTGCTTGGCCAGTAGCGTATACTGTGTACAAGCTGTCTGCTTGAATTTAGACTGAAGCAGGTTGTAAACACATACTCAAGGTCAGCCACAAACCATGGTATCTCTTGAAGGGTACAAAAGGCCTCTGTTGTCCTTAAAATTAGTAAAATTAACCAAGTTTAATACATGTGACATCTTTTTCTTTTCAGAAAAAGATTAAAGCCTTCCTCACAGTTAGTTTGAGGTAGGATTTGAGGTAGGATAGAGAGGCCACAATTGTATACAGCTGCCAGCCAACTGGCTCACCCCAGGCAATGTTTTTTGAAGTTAAGTAATTAGTAATTATTTTTTAATTGACTAACAGTTGCCTTTAGACAATAGCTGTGTTTGCAGAATTTGAGAGCGCCTTCTAAAACCTCCATTCCATTTATTTCCGATAAAGAAAGCCTCATCGTTTTTCCAAGCTCTAAAGAAAGCCCGCGAAATACAAAAATTATCAGCCTGTATAGCGCTGAGACTAGGCTGTTGAGTCACAGCCGCAGCTAATTTCTGTCACTCAAACCATGCACGGTTGGGAGCACTACAATATCGTAGCGCATGAATGCGTCAGTCACGTGATTTTTTTTTCTTTATTTCGCGGGCTTTCTATAGAGGTGGGAAAAACTATGCAAGTGAGGTTTTCTTTATCGGGAATAAATGAAATGGGGGTTTCAGAAGGTCCTCCCCAACTTTGCAAATCACATTTATTTGAACGCAATACTTAGTAAATTAGAATTGCAAATTGAAAAATTGCCTGCACCGTTTTTTTTATCGATATTTATTGTCTTACGGCATCAGTAGGGTATGATATGAAGGATGATTAAATGATTAAATAAATATGCCAGCTAGAGATCCAAGGATATACCATGACTACGCGGAATTGAATTTAATTTAATCTGAGCTGTCTGCTTTATTGAGCCAGTGGTAGTATTCGAGATCACGCAAACAGTCGAAGCTTTCTTCCCCCGAAGTCTTCCTTTTCTTCAGACCTGGTGCGCCAGGTGGCTGTCAGCAAGTGGTTTCTCTGGCCTATCTTAAATGGTTTATTTTTAACCCTTGGCTGAAGTTAACTTGGACACGCGGTATAAAATATGTCGGCTATCGTTTGGTGCCACAGGCTTAATAGCAAGAATCTGCACTGAGCACAACTCTCTGCAAAATCAATATTGCCCACATCCAGCCTTGGCTTCACGGGTTTGACGGTAATATATGCCAGACAACCCGGCTAGAGTGTATAGGCACCACATCAGGTGCCAGTGATGGCTTTTCACGCGGTATATCCTCACTTCTGCCGTTGATCATATATATTCGTAGTCACGCAGCAGGATGAGATGTGGCTTGAAATGATGCTCACACACTGCCAATGTTTCTGTGAGAGGCTTTTCCTGCCTTCACAAGCTTCGTTTCCACTTTGTGCGATGTTTATTGTCCCTCGGAGCAGCAAACAAAGGTGACTGGAGCATCCGGATAGCCGCGCTTCGGCATCTCGGAGCAAAACAGTGCGAGTTGGTCTTTTTCCTGGCCATTTCGAACTGCGCATGGAGCTTTTGAAGAGCTGAGATGTCTTAGTTGCTGTGATGAAAGGCAGAACTGAAAGTTCGAGGGCAAAATCGCAAGAATGTGCAGACTGCACGGCGCGCCAAGCCTTGACTTCCCTTTGCGGAGGGGCACGCGGTCCTAGTAGCTACTAGTAGACGTAACTGCAGCGCCACCAGCGGCGGTCAGTGGCGGCCGGCGTGCAAGAGGCGCCCATTTTCCTTCCGTTCGCGCCACTAGAAAGTATTCTAGTTCACTATAATTCGGTTGGAATAAGCTAGAAGCCATAGAGTTCCTTACACTACCTAGAGGGAAAGCTGAGGGCGCTGCACTTCAGCCACCATGGGCGCGCTAAGAATCATGGGCCGATGTGCTACTTGTTGCGGGACAGTCAGTTTTTCTCGGGTACGTGGAGTGGCGTTACTGCGATGTTTCTTTTTTCGTCATCATCATCATCATTTAAAGGTGCGTACATAGCATAGAGTTTCTTACTCTTACCTAGAGGGAAAGCTGTGCTGCCGTCTATGGGAGTTTACATGGAGTTTTCAGACGGCCAGTTCAGCCCCCATGGGCGCTCAAAGCATCATGGGCCGGAGAGCTACCGAGTGCAGAACTACAACTTTGGGCCAAAACTAATGCAAAGATAAACGTTGTTCTACCGTAAATAATGTTCTAAGATTGAATATTGTGACTATAAATTACAAAAAGAGAGAGAAACAGAATGCCTGTGTGAGATTTATCCAATATAAGCGATGACTCTTTCTCCTATTGGCTTAGTTTTGAGCAGCACAAATACCAATATTTCGCACTTAATAGGCAAACTTTGAAATAAAAAAAACGTTATGAAAACATTTATGGCTGTACAATCACTTAAGACAGTTTTTAGTAGAATTTCGGGAAACAGAAACCATTTATTGACGACGTCTGCTTTAGCGCCTTCGCTACTATGGCTTTCGCGGTCTATGTACGCACCTTCAGATGATGATGATGACAAAAAAGAAACATCGGAGTAACGCCACTCCACGTGCCCGAGAAAAACCGACTGTCCCGCAACAAGTAGCACACCGGCCCATGATTCTTAGCGCGCCCATGGTGGCTGAAGTGCAGCGCCCTCAGCTTTCCCTCCAGGTAGTGTAAGGAACTCTATGGTACATAGACCGCGAAAGCCATAGTAGCGAAGGCGCAAAAGCATACGTCGCCAATAAATGGTTTCTGTTTCCCGAAATGCCACTAAAAACTTTCTTAAGTAATAACACAAAGACAAATATTTTCATAACATTTTTTTTTATTTCAAAGTTTGCCTATTAAGTACGAGATATTGGTATTTGTGCTGCTCAAAGCTAAGCCAATAGGAGAAAGAGCCATCGCTTATATTGGATGAATATCACACTGATATGCTGTTTCTCTCTCTTTTTGCAATTTACAGTCACAATATTCAATCTTAGGACATTATTTACGGTAAAACAACGTTTATCTTTGCATTAGTTTTGGCCAAAAGTTGTAGTTCTGCACTCGGTAGCTCTCCGGCCCATGATGCTTTGAGCGCCCATGGTGGCTGAACTGGCCGTCTGGAAACTCCATGTAAACTCCCATAGACGGCAGCACAGCTTTCCCTCTAGGTAAGAGTAGAAGCTTGGTGCACGGCCGGTCTCGAGGAAGAGCGCGTTTCTCTCTTCACTTACGGCCTCTCCAATGGGGTCTGTTTCCACCGCCCGCCGCGCCTCGGTGGGGTCGCCACCGCCCCACTGCTGCTCCTCCGCTACAGCCGTTCACGCGCAAGGGAAACGCGCGCTCGCTCTTCGCTCCGCCCGCATCGGTTGCAACCGGCAGGTCCTGATATTACACCCCTTATGGCTTATAGGAAAAAGCCATAATCAGCGTCTGATTTATTGTGTATAAGCAATAAAATAGTCAATAATGCGCGTGCGCGCGAGAGCGCGCGCGCCTTTGTCAGTGCTGTCGCGCACGGTCGAGTGAAGTTTTGGGTGCACTTACATCAACACTTCTTGCCCCTAAATTTTTCGCAAAACTATATGTACCATTTTATGCACTGTGCCTTTGAAAGCTGTAAGCAGGTATAGCGCGACCTGACACTAGTGCATGGCAAACTGTTCGGTGGATATTCTGTCAACCGCTGCCGTTTTAGTTTAGAGCAAAAGAGGCCCTGACGAAAATTCATAGCACGTCTCAGATTCAGAGTAAGGAACAAAAATTTACGCATACAGTTAAAATTTCAGTTGTCTAGTGAAGTGGGCTGTTCTAGCTTCGTTTAAAAAAAATCTGTAGGTTGAAAGACAGCAGATGTATACGTAGTCTCGCGACTGACGCACACGTAGACAGTCGTAGTCAGTTTAATACAGTGATAAAAGAAAAACAACATTTAATCAAGGAAATGGGCACAAACAGATATGAATAATTGAAAAGAGCGGCAAGCAATAAAAAAAAATGTCCTTCAAAGTTAACACATTGCACTCATTCATCAAAACAGTACATGCAGCTAGAAAATTAAAGTCTCAAAATATTTCTGGACGGTTTGTGCACATAAGGAGCTGGCCTTTCGTTCCTGTCTGTCACTTTCTTAGCATAATTGACAAGAAGGATTCTGAGAAATTTCTCACATAATAAAGTGCGGACCTTATAGCATGGCTATTGTCAATGCCTTCCGGGCAACTCAGCAAGGGTGAGTTCTCAAGTTCTGGCTGGATTAAGATTTGAAGGACTTCAAGGACATTTGTGTGTGGTAGGTGCACGACAGCTTTTTCAAAAAAAGACACAACCTTGTCCAAGAGGGCTACAAACTCTGCTTTTGGATAATGCAGTCCGCTAGAATCTTGTCCTCGCAGAATAGTGTACATGGGGCTGCTTCTTTCGCTGTTTTCAAGAAGGATAGCACAAGCGTCACACCCGAAGTCACTGATTAACTTCACAATGTATTCAGCGACGTAAGCTAAACCAGAATACGTGACAGTGGGTAATGGGATGACAGGAGATACCATCACTTCTTTCAATTCCTCAGTTACTGATTGCGGCAGAGCTGAAATGATTTCGTCGGTGTCGACACTAGGTGCCTTGATTTGGCTCCCAGATGAAACTTCCATCTTGACAATGTGGTCAAGTGCCGCTGTTACGGCTCTCGCATCTAGCATGTCGTTCCCTCCGCACATTTGCCTTAGTTTTCCGAAGAGAGCCTCAATGGGGTCGCTATTGAGTTTCTTGGTGAGGACGGAGCCGACACCTTTTCGCAGAAGGTATTCTACCACTTGTACAGTAGACTTCGTGGTGAACAGTAGTGCTTGATATGTTTCTTCGGTGAAAGTGTCCTGCTTTAACGCCCTTGAAGTTTCTTGGATGTTTTCGATATAGCAGGTGAACTCAATTGTAAGCCACTGCAATCGAGTATACGTCACTTGCGTCATTTATTGGTCTCTTTTTACCGCTTCCAGCATAAGTGGTGTCATGAATATCAAACCATTGTTTGATTGTTTTCATGAAATGGATTGTGGAGCTAGCCTGTCTGAATATGTAGACGGCAGGGTCTCCTTTTGTGTTTTCTTGCAGATGTTCTATTGCTGCGATTACCTGCGGCGAGAATATTTGCACAGCCCGCAGCACATTCATCTTTTCAAGATTTGACGGGTAAACATGCTTCCTGGTTAGGTTCCGTGCTGGCTTGACCGTCATTCCTTTCTGGAGCTCGTAAAGTTTTTGGACAAATGCCCCGCTGATGATACCCGAACCATCTGTCAGCTCGCGCTCAAGAAACTGGCTCCGAATGTTTTTTAGCACGTGGCAAGGATCGAAGCTGAGGAAAATCACTCGATCAGGATCGTGTGGGTGATTCACCACTGTAGACAGGCAGCCATTGCCCATAAGCTTAAACATAGTGGTGTTCGCTGAATAATTGTCCGTCACGATGCGTACCACCAAAAAGCCGCATGATTCAACGGCAACTATTGCTTCCTTTGTCCAAGCAAATAGGTCTCTCCCGCTCAGCTGCTTCGTAAAATAGTACGCGCAGGGAATTTTATAGGAACTGCAGATGCCATTAAGCACAAAGCAAAGTACTCTGTTCGCAAGGATCTCCTTTGAATTGCCGACAGTGTCACTATTAGGTTTGTCTCGGAAGCCGAACACTGCATCAGATTTTCTGTCATAAATGCATTTGGCTTTGATGCTGGCTTCGTCGATAATTAACGTGGCCATGTGTTGCTTGCTGCTCAGCAGTGAAGCTTCACACGTCAACCTTTCTCTCATCGCAGCACTCATTCCTGATGACGTAGGGCTAGGTCCTATATACCGTTGAAGAGTGCTCTTGGCAGGTAGCGTCAGTAGCGGAGACGTCCGGGCATGGTCGTACCCTTTAGGCGAAAGAAAGCGCCACACAACGCACTCCCTTATACCCTCTTCTGGATAGGTGGGTCGCTTTTGCCGATAACTGTCTATCTTATGTAAAAGAAAGGTGGCTTTTTTGTCCCCTTTTCCGGCATCGCCAACAATTTTCTTGACTGACGCTTGCCTCTGACCTTCGCGATAGAATGCGACGATTTTTCTTTCGGCGTCGAGCTTTTGCTGGATCTTGCAACATTTCAAGCGCTGGTAGGCAACCTGTTTCCGAAGCTTCCCAATTAGGGATACATACCCACTCGCTCGCTTTACATCAATATTCGTGGTCTGCGTGGAGGTGCTCGGCTTGTGCGCGGCAAAGTCGTCTTCCACTTCGCAAGTGTCCGTACTCGCCTGTGATTCCGCTTTGCGCTTACTTGGCTTCCGAACAGGAACAGATGTCCTGGTTGCAGGATCCTTGCGAGGTTTTTTCGCACTCGGCGCCAGGTAGCACGGGTAGTCATCAAACACAGTTGGTACAACACCGGGTAAAAGTTTTCTGACGCGGCACCCTGAAACATAGTCACCAGCGAGGAAATGCCGACTGCAAACAACACTCGATGCCGACTTGTCATTCACGACGAAATTTGCCCTGGAGATGTTTTTGAGCCATTTTGCACACAGTTCTGAATCACTCGGGAATTGATGGAAAGAAATACCCTGAGTCTTACCTAACTACGACTTGCACTGTGGTACGCAACAGTACACCATCGGCGCGTCGAAGAGTCGGCGGTGAGCAGTCCACACCGCCACACAACACGTAATCAGAGCAAGCTTAGAACTGGTCGAAATCCACACCAAAATTCACGGCACAAAGCACAACGCTGGCTGCAGCGGCATAGTGCGATGAGAGCACGCGGCGTGTGCACCAAGTCCAAGGGAACAAAACGCGAGTCTCGAGAAAAAGCCGGCAAAGCACGGGTTGCCGATCGCTCAGGCGAATGGAAGGAAATGGAAGTTAGGTTGGCGCGCTTTCGCGCACGCGTTCATGACTTTAAAGCAGCGTCCCAGATGGTTCCTGTAAGTGCTTTCTTGATGGCACCCGAGTCCATCTGTGTGCACGGGCAAGAAGCGGGGGAAAAAAGAAAAAAAAAAAAAAGAAAAGACCCAATCTGTCTACCACGTGTGCGGTACGCTTTCTGGACGCCGCTGCCCGTGCCCTCCTCAGGTGCCTCAGGGCACGGGTGGCCGCCACAAGCCTGTAACAATCGTGTAGCGGCCTACCCGGAGCCACTCAAGTGGGTCTGCTAAAAAAAAAAAGGGCAGACATCAATATTCCGCAAGACCGTGTACATATAGGTCAGACCGGAAATTTATCTACACCAGCTAAAGTTCCTCAATCGTTAACATAAGCCGCGTTGATATGGACAACTCGATTTCTGGGCAGTTTTTCTGGGGACCAAGCTATTCAATCGCATGAACAGCCGTGGTAAGAGTAAGTCATCTAGACATAAGATATGTCATCAAGCGTATAAATATCCAGGCGAGTGAAGCGGAACTATGTTATTTCAGGCATAATTACAACGAGGATAATGAGATTGGAGCTGCAAAAATATTGTCTAATTCCAACTTCAATGAACCCCACTATGCGCAGAAGCAGATCCTATCATGGCATAATATTTGAAAAATTTTATTCGCGATTCGTTATTACGGACAACTCGTTTTAAGGACAAATTTGCTCGAGAACAAAACTGTCCATATTAATGAGGCACGACTGTAATTAATTTTTTTGTTCTCCTCCCTTTCGGCCCAGCTATCGCTCAAAATATTACAGTAGTGTTCAATTTCAGTTTTGGTCAAATGTTATTTCGGTGTTCCTAACGTTCTTTTTTTTTTAACGCCTAATAGAGCTATAAATAAACGTTAGCATAACCTTTCTATAAATATTTTAACAACATATATCTAATATATGTGCAGCGTTATACTAGCGTTCTTCAAAATGATAAAACAACCCTGCACGAGCATGTAGCCTACGTACCATTGGTGACGGTACACAACTACGCAATACAGAGCGACATACAGCTCCTATAGTCACCTCTGAATAAATAGCACAGAGAAAAGTTTTTATATCCATTATTGAGGAGTGTCCCTTGAGTAACAGTGGCGAATGTGTAATAAGCAAAGCATTCTACCAAAATAATGGGGCAGCGATTGCTCTCTAAGGCAGGCATTACTGCACAGATAGTTACAAGGAATTATTAGTTCAAAAACATACTAGAAAAAGAAAGAAAATATTGCTAGGAATTAGTGCTTGAAATAGATTTCCTGTTTTTTTTCATGAAATAGTTATATCATGTAAATATTTCATTAAACCAACGTTTATTTGCAAAATTAAAATAATGTTTATAATACAACATAAAACATTTGCTGGTCTATAAATTATAGCAAAATTGATAACAAAACTTACAAGCGTTTACTTTGACTTTATACTAATACTTTGTCATGTAAGCATTGTGCAACTTACATTACATTTTTATCTTCGGTGCTACATCAATGCTTTCTCATCTAGCGCTGAAAGACGGTTTTGCTATGGTCGCTGTTATGTTTGCCTTGAAGAAGCTTCGATGTGATCACTGCTCATTCATTTTTTTATTCATCTTCTTGTACAGGCTTGGGAAAAAAATTCAGATTAAAATGAACAAAAGTAGATACCATGCCGCAATACATGTCACATGCTTGTTGAACGTTTGCTGAGCGACAGTGTTTTTTTAATATAAAGACTCCATTCCCGTGTGTAGCACGTTGACAGGATGCCGCTGCAGCATCTACCTTCTGTAATCTTTCATTTAGGGGCTGCACTCGCCACGAAACCCGCGGGCGACAGCGCGAAATCAGGCAAAAGCCACCCGCCGCTACTGAAGCAGATGCGGAGCGAACGGTGAGCAGGTCGCGCCCCTTGCGGCGGCGGAGAGCGTGACTCAAGGAGAAAAATTCCCATTGTTCACGCGGCGATTGGGAAGGCCGTAAGAAAGAGCGCGCGCCCTCTCCCTCGAGACCGGCCGTGCTTGGTGCAACCGAGTTATAGTGCTCTAGAATATTGGGCAGTGTGACGACCGGCGCCGGAGAGCGGGCCGCTTTTGCGATGACAGGAACCGACTACCGCGAGAGGGCGCGACGTGCAACAGGGGTGCCACGTTCGCCGCTCGGCGCGTAGCGGCCGCGGGGATAGCGGGGGTACAGAGGAGGGGCGCGGTTCTCTTTGGAGCTATTTTGACACGCTACGCAAATGGTGCGATATTTAATAAAGGGGCTACTTATTACAAGCGCTTAAACTCATCCCTGCCATTCCATTACGTTAATCTGGAGACGTCGTGCTCGCTTGGGCAGTCCTACGGAGCAGCGCGCGATGTTTTAATCGCTATTTCAAACTCAACATTTTTTCCTGCTGACAGCCATAAATCGTCCAGATGAGCTTGTACTTAATGTTTTCAACGAAGCGTGGTGTTTTGCATTCGTTCGTTCAGTAAGGGAATAAAGGCTACTACCGAGGAGCGCTATTGACACGCGGAGAAAAACAGTATACATGCGAATCAAAGCTTGTGAAGGTCTCTTAGGAACAGCTTATTTTTTACGAACCTTATTTACGAACACCTGCTTACATTTTGCTGCTTGTGCTTATTAATACATAACAACGTTTATCTTAAATCGTCAGTAATTTGTAATATATCTCTTTAATAGGTGTTCTTTATGTGCCCTTATAATCACCACTTATAGAAATTACAAATACAGTGTGCGAGCAAAACACATTTATTTATTACCGTTCTAATGTAAAGCACTATTTAGCGGCAAAAAGAAACAAAAAAGGAAAATATACGTGACTCAAACATTTATTCTCTGTTCGTGATTAACAAATACATATATCGCGGACATTTGTTTACGTGCCGCTGACCAAAGGGTGAACCAGCTGTTTGGATTTAAAAAATGTCAAGTACATCTAGGACAATCCTTCAGATAAAATATGAAAAATTAAACCTGTCACATACGTATACGAGGGAATACGTTCATAGTGGGCACTTGAGAGCGGATGCTTTATGGGCATCAAATGGTACAGAGCAAAAAAAAAAAAATAATTGCGCGTCGTATTGGCAGATATGATGCAGTTCTTGGCGCGCACCGCAAGAAAACGAAAAATGAGAAAACGGTGACGGGCACCAAATGCACATGCAATTAGTACAAGGCCGAATTCAGATGCGGTCACTAATGCGTGTTTATTCTTCGAGTGTGTGGTATGAAATGTGAGTAATCGACTGGATGAACTCGCCAACTACTGCTTGCCGGACTATAATCGGGCTACTTGCCGCGGGTACTCTTTGCAGAACTAATCAGGCTATAATTGTTAACAAGGTTGATATTAAACGTGGAATACTCCAAGGGAATTCAATTATTTTCCCTTTGAGAACTCTTGCCGTGGTTCGCTTACTTCGCAAAGAGCGAAGCCGCAAAAACACATGAACTTTCATTATTTCAAGTGTGCACTTTCTGGTGAATAGGTAACATTTTTGAACCTCCACATTTTAGATGAAGGTTGCAAAATCTCAAGTGCAAAGGCGTCCAAAAGGATCGTACACCCGAGCCAAATTTTTGGGTAAATCGCGACTATAGCTTGGAGCCTATGGCGCAGTTTTTGTTCGTGGCGAAAAACCGTGCCGACCTCACAACCTCTCTTTCGCTGAAGAATTATGTAGCGGAAGCGAATTAGGCGTACACTATAGCCTCTGCGTCCTCTATTTTCCATCGTTCATTTTTTTTTTTCAAATATATTCTTTTTTTTTTTTCATTTTATATGTGCACCAAAACCGGACTAGAGCGATCTTCTGGGGTCAATGACTTACATATTACCGGTTGCTTGAGCACGCAGAATAAAAACTACCTAGAATTAAAACATTTCCTGGAACGATTAAGTCATTGTCAAACTATAATGCATTGAGATTAAATGTCTTAAGTATAGCGCGCATCTCTAGGTACTTAAGCTACCCGTTACAGCAATGTTCCAATTTATGAAAAGAAAATAAAATGGTTTGTTCTTATATTAGCGTACAGTTTTACGAAGCTGTTGACTTAAATTTCGACGCTTATATCTACGCGTTCGATTGCAGCCTTTTTGTGTGCTTTCTTCTTGATTCCCAGGCCTCCATTTGGTTCTTAAGCTCGATTGTTTCCCCTTTTTTATTGCCTGTCATATTTCTCCATTTTTATTCGTCTTAAGCTGCCTGCTTTCTTCTCCGTCGTGCGTTTGCTGCGCCGCACGACAATTCCAAACGTTTGTTCACATTCGCGGTCGCTCTTATATCACGGCGCTGCGTGCCTCCATTCTCCCTCGCAATTGTAGGCGACACGTACGTCTCTTTTCTTTTTTTCTATGCATCCTTTACTTCCCACTTCTTCCACCTTTCCTGACCCACTGTGTTTAGTTATTTAGTAGCCGTTTACCTAGTGTCGTTCGTTTTTCATGTCTCTACCTCTATGCGGGGTAGTCCATATTTAATTCATTCGAACTGAATGCCGACTTTTCTTGTGGCTTCAGGTAATTTACTGTAGTCGGCATAGTCTGCGCGTGAAATAACGGAATATACCATTTTTGACTGTTTTGATAATGGGGTTACTGTGGCCAGCTTTAGTCAGCGCTCGAACGCACATGTTGCATGTTTGACTTCTTCATACATCCTGTCTCCACACTGCCCTCTTTTCAAAACGAGTGCATTTCTGGACGTCAATTAGGTGCTTCAGGAATGCTAAAGCAAGCTGTACGGCGAGTGAAGCGTCGTGTGCGAGTCTGAATTTGTACGCCCTCTCCAAGCAGTTTTCTTCGGAGCCCAGCTCCTGTACATGTTGCTTCCGCGAGGTGTTGCCGACGGCCAAAAGGGAAAATAAATTAGGTGATTGTTAACAGTACTGAGCCCCATTAACCGGCATATTTATAAAATCTTGTCGCGAACAGCTCGAGACAACGCACAAGCAAACAAGAACGTACAGTGCGCGCGGTATCCACCCTGCTGAACAGCGCGCATACGCGGGTGCCCGGACGGCTGACACACCAGTTGCTGGTGGCGCCCTCTGCGCTGCGGCGCCTCCGTCATCGCAAAAGCGGCCCCCCGCTCCCATGCATTTCGCGGCGCGGTCGACACACTGCCCAATCTTCTAGAGCACTATAACCGAGTGAAAATAAGCAAATCGTTATTGCAACCCATGGATTGGCTTGGCTTTGTTTATTATTTTGGGATTGGGGTTTTTGCAGGAAAGCGGCCGGCGTTGCTGCGACCCGGTTGGAATAAGCTAGAAGCTTGGTGCAACCGGGTGAAAATAAGGAAATCGTTATTGCAACCCATGGATTGGCTTGGCTTTGTTTATTATTTTCGGATTGGTGTTTTTGCAGGAAAGCCCAAGGCAGATCACGTGTCGTGTGTTTGTAAACGACGTTTGGAATGTGTGGTCGTTAAATAAATTGGTTCACAGGAAGGGAAAGGCGCAGTAACTGTCACACTTGCTCTGTGGACAACCGAACCGCGCCGTAAGGGAAGGGAGGAAGGTGGGAATGAAAGTGGAAAGAGAGAAAGAGGAGCCGTAGTGGAGGGCTACGGAGTAATTTCGACCACCTGGGGATCTTTAACGTGCGCTGACATCGCACAGCACACGGACGCCACTTCGTTTCGCCTCCATCGAAACGCAGCCGCCGCGGTCGGGTTCGAACCCGGCACAGTAGTCGGGCGTCTTACCACTGCACCACCCCGGCGGGGCGAATGTGTGGTCGTGTGAATCGCGATTTTTGCGCCGTGCACATTTCGTGCCTCAGTGCTCATCTTGCAGTTTCTTCATGGATTACGTTAGTAACGACAGAGGCGATAGACGCATTAGAGGCTTCGTGCATCCACGGAAGTTGAAAGAGTGCTCCTACCTGCGGACCCCGTTGGTCTCTCCGTTCATTCTGCAACAAATCATATTTGCGTGTTGCCTTACGAACAGGGCGTCTTGGATTTATTTTTGAAGCATGAATGGTGCACAGTGTGGCATAGTAGAAACCAAGAGCGTATGTAAAAGGCCTGTGTATGGGGATCGTGATTTGCTTTGTGCTGCCATGGAAGAAGAATATTCTCAATGTGTAGGTGGTCTTGGCTTTCGTTTTGAAGGTTGCGGTGTTTATGTAATCACCGTATGTAATCGCTTGGCTGATTCTGGAAGGGTGTTTATGTGCTCTTTCTTTTGCAATGCCGGGCACTCCAGATAAAACGGGCCTTTTCGAAGCTGCTAGCAGTTTTCCCAAAACTGCCTTAGCGAAAGGACACTTCTATTTCGCGTTATTCACGAGGTGTGCGCGTTCGCGTAGTGTGCAAGAGTGTGTAAAAAATATTTAGCATTCACCCGTTCCTACGTTCCCTGAATCGCACAGGGTATAGGCACTAATATATAGAGCCGAAATGGTGCATTTCGCCCTCAATATATCCCAATATTAACTTCGAAAAAAATATCCAGCAGGTTCGGTACTCGATTTTCTTTTACCGCTTTTCCCAAGTTGCGTCGCCTGTCTGCACGCATTTTTCACGTTGCCCGCATTCTGCTGAAGCTGCCTGAATTGAACAAACCTCTATCCACTAGTTTGATCCAAGGCTCTCTGACCGACCGCGCGCGGTTTGTTACTGCTAATACCCAGTCCTCTTTCTCAAAGTTTTCTTTCAGCTATGTGTTCCATAAAACACTGTCCCTTACTCTTAACGATCTCCCTTCAGTAACTTCTACCATCCACATTTTAGTTGATGACTGTGTACTTCGCTGCTCTGTAACCAACTCGTCCGACGCTTCTGCCTTATATCTATATCTAATTCGCAACAATAGTGATGTGCTATGTGGCCTCCGTCCCTGAGAAGCTTTAGACTGTTGATTTCTTCTCACCACTGCCAAAACAACACATCCAACTTACAAAATTAACACTAGTACTACTTTTTCAAAGAATTTGTTTATCTTGGTGTTGACCTCACTAATGGCTTAACATTGTCTTGCCTTGTAAGCCATGTAACTAATTACTCTAATAGAACTGTTGGACACCTCTATCGTAACCTACCCATGGCTGGCACCTCCTTGTGTATAATTACTAGATTACAAAACCCTTGAGTGATCACAACTTTAATATACCAATCATATAGTTGATCCACACTACTGTAATTTTACTGAACCTTATAAGCCTGTTCAAAACCATGCCGCCAGTTTCATTCCCTCAAATACTCCTTCAGCATCTCTGCCATGAAATCTGTTACAGTTTCTGTTCTCGTCACTGTACTTCATGCCCTGCCTTTATCACAAGCTTTTCATACAAGACCTCATGGCAGTCGTCTCGGCTAACCTGTGTATAGAACACCTCGCACAGGTCATCGTAAAAGTGGCGTTTCACCGCATGCCCGCACAACTACATTTCATGAGTCATTCTTCGCAAGCACTGTTCACAACTGGAATCATCCCTCATCAGTGATCCTGTAAGCTTCAATACTGCCATCGAAGAACCTGTCTAATCATAGCCATGTATACCACTAGCCTGTCGCCATTTATCACTGTGCACAAGCCCATTCCTTCTGTAAAGTCTCGCATTAGGACCTCTGAGGTATCAATAAACACATAAATAGAAGCATGGTTGATAAAGATTCCTTACAATATGGGAACTGTGATTATGTTCGGCAGGAATATATATATCTAACTGGATCATGTTGAACGGTGCTTGAGCTTGGCACAATTGTCTTTCCTGTGATATTGAACTTAGAAATTAGGATACTGAGTGATAACACTGACATGGTGGCTTGCCTTTTGAACTTAGAATGAACTTAGAATTTCATTGCAGTATTCCTTTCTTTGCATTCATCCTAAATGCAGGGGTGGAAGTGCTGCTCCATTTGCTTCATTCTGCTCCAGCCTGCTTTCCCTGCTCCAAAATTGCTCAACTCGACTGCATCAATGTTCTGACATTAAATTTAGTGGAGCACGGTTTTGCCGCACAGTGGGCCATTACTGGTATTGACAGCAAGAACCGCAATCCGAGACGACTAAGTTAAGGACTATGAGAAGCGCAGCTGGGCAATGGTCTGTTATGAGTTCTGTATACAGGGTATGTGGCTGGTGTAGTCAAAACGATGGCAGCACACCAGTAGCAGAGGTGTAATGCATCTCACCCGAGCCTAATACGTATAAAATTTTAATATACTAGAAAAGTATGCAGCATATTGTTTGCTTATAAGCAAATTTGAGGAATTCGTTACGGAAAATGTTCTGTGCACTTGATATAGCACCTACTCCCAGCCTTTTGAATCGCCTCTGGTGAGGGAAATGAGATCAGCGAGTGAAGCAGGCGCACCAAACTACTACGAGGTAGCGAAGCACTGGAAGTGGTAGGCAAATATGTTTACTTAGGACAGGTAGTAACCGCAGATCTAGATCATGAAAGGGAAATAACTAGAATAAGATTGGAATGGAGTGCATTTGGTAAGTATTCTCAGATTATGACTAGTATCTTACTGGTATTGCTCAAGAGGAAGGTATACAGCAGTTGCATCTTACACTTACTCACCTATGGAGCTGAAACGTGGAGGCTAACGAAAAGGGTTCTATTTAAGTTAAGGACAACACAGATGACTATGGAGTAAAAAATGGTAGGTGTAACATTAAAAAATAGGAAGCACATAGAGTGAGTTAGAGAAATAACTTGAGTTAATTACATTCTAGTGGAAATCAAGAAGATGAAATGGGCATGGGCAGGGCATGTAATGCGTAGAGAGGACAACCGATGTTCGCTTAGGGTAATAAAAGATTCCAAGGGAAGCAAATCGTCGCAGGGGACAGTAGAAAGTTAGGTGGGCGGATGATGTTAAAAAGTTTGCAGGAGTAAAGTGGATGCAGCTAACACAGGTAGAGGAGTATGGGAGAGGCCTTCACCCTGCAGTTGGTATAGTCTGGCCGATGATGACTACGAGCTATTGGAAACTTGTCCAGCTGCAACGAACTACACGGTTTGTTTCTGGCGATTCTGCTGTGAATACAAGCAGGTGCTTCACCATCTAGCCTGTCATGCCTACGACAGACAAAAGCACACTTGGAACTCTTATGGAGGTGATGCCACTTAGGTGCCAGTCACTAAATGTGTTTTCAAAAGTGTTGGAAGGTCATACAGGGCCTATCGCCAGTGTGTTGAAACTAAGATAGCTCAAGCAATAATTTGAGCAGCCACAGAGGGCCATAAAGTAATGAATTTGAAGGGAAAAAAGGCCATACTTAAAACGCCACCTATCTTCCCTGAAGGCGTTACTGGCCAGTACCCAGAAATTTATCGGCACAGGCGCAGGATCAAAAAGAATATGCACAAGATAGAAAGCAGAAATGTACTGTTCATTGATGTGAACTTCGAACTAGTGGCAATACTTGAGTGCATCAAAGTGGTGAAGTCCACCTTTGAATCTTACAAAACAGTATAAATCTCTTAGTTAAACGATCTTCAATTATGAAGTGTAGAAGGCAGCATTCCATTTGCTGCTATTTAACCCTTTGACTGGTTTTGCCGTACAGGTGCTGCGGCCACATGCCGTCCCGCGGCGTTTTTGCAGTAGAGGTTGAAGGCTCCACCTTCTAGGATACGGGTTCGCGAGCGATGGTCTCGCCCGACGAGTGAAAACCAAGTCTTTCTTAAAAACACCGGTTTATTCCGGATCAACAGAAAAGTATAAAATAGAAAAGAAACAGCATTGGTCAAAACTGCGCTGGAAACATGCCGTCGAAGTTCGCGACAATGGACTATGCAGAATAAAACGGAACATGGGTCAGGACTTCACCGCGACAACACAAAACACACTGCGGCGCGGATAGGGCGACTAATAGGGCCAAAGCGTTGATCACGGTACAAAAACATTGCTACTCGCGTGGCAGCACTCACGCTAACACTCCTAAGGCTTCCTTGAAGGCGCCGCTTCCGTCTTCGCCTCGCAGGACTCCACTCCGTCGTCCGTGTACATCCCGCCGGCTTGGGACGCTGCCACGCCGCCCTTCTCTGGCCGGCCGCCAGACGAAAAAGCCCCGAGCCCTGCTTCCAACGCGCTTATCTACCCTCTGTCTCGCGCCGATAACATGCCGCCCCCGCTCCGGGCAGCTCGCTCATGCGTACTCGCGCTGCCCGGGCGGACACCAACACAAACAGAAAAAAGCGCGCGCGGTTCGAAACGCTAAAAGGGGCTGTGGGGCCCCACAAGGTATTGCGCTAAACGCATAGCGTTTGAAATAGTTCGACACTGGAGGGGATTTTTTTTTTGTTTTTTTTTTCGGAATATTCGACAGTCAAAGAGTTAAGTGAGGAAGCTAGAATTCTATTATTAAAAGTGAGTCTAGAATCTTGCTCCAAGACATAATGTGATTGCTCCGAAACTCTCGCTTTATTGCTTCAAAGCTGCTCCGAAGTTACTTTATTACTGTTCCCTGAGCTGCTCTAAAATGCTTGAGCCTGCTTCCACCTGTGTAAATATGATTACTTTCTTCCCCTGTACGGCGCTTCAACCAAGAAAAAGCTCGGTTATAATTTCTTTCCCGTGTTTTTCTGTTTGTGTGACTAAACTACTTAAACTAATATTCTGCCTTGAGGTCTTAACCAACTTAATAATCTCCTTAATAATAAGCGAAGCATATAAACAGAAGGAGCGATCACTTTCACTTTGACATTAGATGTTGCAGAAAGTCAAGTTCATCATGGTTGACAGCAAAGTCTTATTCATTGTAATAAATTTATGACTGTATCAATACTTGTGCATGTTACTATTGGAATGAGGTCTTTGAGATTGAGATAGATGTGGTCAGAGGTAGGGAGATGAACACCGCACCGACTGTCAACTGAGGTTTACTGGAAAACGGAGGAATTTATGCACATTTTCATAACATGTGACTCAGCCGAAGTCAAAACGTTATAAACACGTATACCAGTTTTCTCTCCTAACAAAGCATTGACAAAAAAGAAAAAAAAGTAACACTAAACAAGAAATCACAAAAATCCAAAACGCAAGTGAAGTAGTATACACCATGAGCAAGCACATGCCTCACCGCTAAACATTCGATGAAGACAAATGAAAAAGCCAGGTTGAGCTGTATATGGGCTTCCATTGCCAAAATGTAAAGTATGAATGAGCAGGATTAAGTCGTGTCGTTAGCCTTAAAAACCACCGGATATAGAACCGAAAACTGCCATACAATTAAGAAAAGATATAACATACTAAGCGTTTTGAGTAAACCTACGCTACTTACAGGATCTCAAGTTCTTTTTCACTGAGCATTATCGAAGGTGCACTGACGCACAAGCCCTTTTTCTGTTAGATGACTCTTGCCTCCAGAATCTTTCTTGTAATCTGCTTGTTGCTTCTACCAATAATCCTTGTTTTGTGAAGCCCAGTGCTTAAAGTCTGGCTCAATCGGAGGGGGTCTGTAGTGATTCGAGCATTGGTGGAAAGGGAAATAAAGAGAGAAAGTGGCTGGTTGCCTGTTTCGGAAATCGTTTTATACAAAGGGGAGAAATCTTTATTTTTTCCATCTCTGGTTTTTATTAATACTCAATGTGAAACTGTTGAAACGATAGAGAAGAAATCTTCCAATTACACCACTGACAAGAACAAAACAATGGTTACCTAATTTGTATTCTTACAGTCCCCTCATGTTTGATTTCAAGCTTGTGGGGATCTCGGACCCCTCTTAAATATTACGGGGGGGGGGGGGGGGGGGGTCTCTGACACACCCCCTGGCTTTAAGCCCTGTAGAAGCCAGGGCATACAACATGTGCACCTGCTGCAGTGCAAAGCAACGTTTCCTTCGCAGATGTTTCTTTTTTGCAAGTTTTTCATAGGTATAATTGTGTTCTTAGAGCCGTTCATTGAGGCATCTACCCGTTTGTCCAATGCAACGTTTCCCACAGCTTAATGGGATCTCATACACCACACCTGTGCTGCAGGGTACAAATAAAGTCGGGTGTTTTATGCTACATGCGCGTCGCTGCACACCACAAGTTTGAGTGATCCTACAAAGCTTCGATAACTTTTCTGAAGCTGTAAAAACTACGTCGATATTTACTTTTTTGCCTATTCGTTTCAAATCATGCGATATGCTGTGCAGATAGGGTATTGCAACCAGATTTTGTTGTTGTATTCTGTCCACTGTGTTAGGCATAGCTTCCTTGCTGTTTGTTTTCATTTTTTTATAGGTTCCTTCAGCAACTGAGATGACACCACGTTCCGGATAGCCGGCTTCTTTCAACCTGTCAATTTGTTGAATGAAGCTGCTTTCCAGGCATTTTCGAGATTATCTCATTCTTCTTTTGACACCTCTTCCTTTCTTCTGTCACTAAATCTCATGTCAAACGTAAAATGGGAACAAATTTTCTCACCATCCCGGCACATTTCATTTTCCGCACTTTTGTTTCCCGACCTGGTGGGCTTGGTTAGTCTTGCATCAGCTGACGGACTGGTTGGCCTTGGTGACCCGTACTCAGGACATTCTCGGTGCCTAATATTCCGTGTCATTAAAGTTTCTTCCTCCTTCTCCCAGTGCATTTCCTTCTTTACCGTTTCCACCTAAAGCATCTTGTCCCAACTATATCTCCCATTTGCATTAACCTAGAACAATGCTTTTCCTTTGCACCATTGCCATTCAGTCCCCCATTCATCTTGACTCTCCTCCTTTTAATTGGTGTACCTGGCTGGAGTCCTCCATGCCGAAGTGACAGATGGCCCTGGTTCTACAAGTTGCAAACCTCTTTGGCACTCATTTTTGTAGACAAATAAAATTTATTACTACTACTTCTACTAGGTCTCGAAGTACAGTTTGAAGAGTTGAGGAAAGGTCTTCAGGGACCAGCATAGCTGAGAGCGAAACTTAAGAAACACAATTAGACCTTAAACTTGGGTTGTTTTATTTTGCAGTTCATAACTTGTATTTTGGATAGTTCGTGCTTCTATACCTTAACATTTCTAACTGAAGGTATGAATGCATTCTAGAAAAGAAAGCAAAAACCTTCAGGGCTAGGCTTTTTTTGTGCTTCTAAGTGTTGCAATTTTTTAGAAATATTTGACATTGGCATAACAGCCAAGTTGAGCATTAAATTTGGGTAAAATGAATTCTGCTTTAACCATACATACACTCTAAAATTGCCCAGTACTCTTGCTGAATTTTGGGGGTGCTATTAAAATCACTTGTTTTGACATTTCAAAAGCCTTTTTCTGTTTCTTCTTTGGCTGCATATACTGCAGCTAAGTCTCTTGATTTTAAGCGAGTATCTCAATTTTAAGGCACTTTTGATGACTCAGTACTCGCGCCTTTTCCTTTCTTAGAAATTTTTGCCTCAAATTCAAGTTAGATATTTATTTCATACAAAGAGGAAGCAGCCACAGTTAAGCAATTACTGTAAGTGTCTTGATGAGCTGGCCCATCAGGTGATGAATGCTTTGTATATACTGATTCACTAAATGAGAAGCATGGGCATGTTCAACTCAAATAAAATTAGCTACCTTTTCTTAATCTTCAAAAAGCATTTGATACAGTGACCCTTAAGATTTTAACTACCAAACTGAACTACTTAATTGTCTTCTGCTGTCCATTTATTGCTATTCTTATAAATTTTTGCATCAGATTAAACAACCAAATCAAACCTGGTGATAATGTGTCAGTAAAGGGGGTTGTAAAGGGTGGGGTTTATTCCATCTCCCATACTTTTTTCCTTAATTTAATAACACAAGCCCCAAAATTTAAACTTCCACGAGTTTGTCCTTCTAGAATGAACAAATTATGTCACTAAGTGTTCTGACAATGCAGTTTCAGTGAATAAGAATCTGTTGCCACCATGCAGGGGGTCATGCCGACACCCATGTCAGTATCTATATCAGTGTAAACTTTCCCAAAACATAATTCTGTTGGCGTATTTAGCGCAAGAAATTTTTATGCGCGGGCTAAATTGAAACCACTGTGATGATCGAGTGCGTACCTGGCCATAGCCTCCTCTATTTTTTCGAAAAAATAGAGGAGGCTATGACCTGGCTGTCTTATGAGCCCGCTTCATATGTGCGGGTATACCTTGCTCTCGAAGCTTGTCGTCCCTCCTGGGCGCTACGAAGGAGCAAATGACAAATTCGGAGCACTACGTACGCTGCCATCTACGCTACCTGCTACCTGCCATCTACGCTACGCTACGCAACACACACGAAGCCGGAACTATACAGCGGGTGAGCGCAAATCGCCATGCTAGTCATGCATGCTGATCTTTACGATTCAATACGCGCCTCGCACCGCCGCGGGTGTCACTCCTTTCATTATGTTCGGGAGTGCCCGGGAGGAATGGCTAGCGAAGCGATTTGTACAACGTACACCCGTACATATATATGCAGCGCGTATTAAATTATCCTCGACCGAGAGGTTTCGTTTTCTGCCATGCGCGGCCTAAATTCATGTGCTAAAAGCGGGGACGATAATGGTGTTTCCAAAAATTGAAAAACTGATATATATATTATAATTGCGACCTCAGCAAACCTATAGCTGTTAGTAAATGAGGCGCTAGTGCGCATAACTAGTTAAAAAGTATTATCAGTTATATACCAGCAAAGCCTCCAGCCGAATCAACCCGTGAAACTGCATGTTAATTCTGCAATGTCCGCAGTCCCGGCATAGTTTCTTTTTTCACGACTCGCACCCGCAGCAGCGGAGGCTGCAACGAATTGCATGCCACCCGTAAGCGTGTACGTGGCGTCGATCGGCATTGCAGTGCACCATTGGGATCATTTAAGAGCCAACAGATCCCGTACGTCTTTGTTGGCCAGCGTGTATACACGAACTGTCTGGCGACTCGAGCAGGGTAAGCCATGCTAATTCGACCAGAAGGTGTCTTCGTGCCAGGAATTGCATGGTTGCGATTTTATAGGAGGTCGAAATTGAATTGCGATGGCCCAGTGGAAGCTAGGTGGAACGGGACTGCAAGGCCATGTCACAAAAACGTAGCAGCCGCGGGCAAAACCAAGCACCCAACAACGCAACAGTGTCTAACTGCAGTGTCCCCCCCCCCCCCTCCCCCCCCCCCGCTGTGCTGGTGCAGTTGGCGTACTCGACTTCTGTGTCCAAGGGTGTGGGATTCAATCCTGACCGGGGTGACTGCTTTTCGATGGGAGCGAAAACTAACAAGGCGCCCGCGTGTACTGCGCGGTACGGGAAAAGCCCAGCTAGGTGGTCGAAATTCTCGGAGCCTTCCACTATATATACGGCGTATCTCATAGCCTGATCGAGTTGCTTCGGGACCTCATAAACCAAACCAAACCATCTTTTGCAGTGCAGTTTAATTCGTCCGCCACGTACCCACCTCGCACACACCGCATATGTAACGCGACTCATTCGAACATTTGACCTCGAGAGCTATTATTCGAACTGAAGTGGAAGCGCGAATTTTCATGTGGCGCTTGATCTCAGTGCGTGGTTATAGGCATATGTTTGTTGTGAACATAGAATGTGGAAAAAGAAGTAATTTTTTTTACTATATATTTTGCGCGGCCGGATTTACAAGCAATGGTATACCCGGCAGCCAAATGACCGTGTATATCGAACAATTTGTTCAAATTATTCCATGTTGGTCTCTAACAAATCCAGTGCGTAAGAGATGCATCAGAGTGCATCGCCGAACTTTCATCCTCTGATGTGCTCTTTATTCGCTGCGCCGGTTACGCGACTGCAATAGGGCTGCGCTGTAAACTAAACTCGATAAAATATTTTATTTATGTGCTCAATTAGCAGAGCTGGCTTACCTGCTTATAGTGCGATAATCAGCGAAAATTGATGGCCATTAGCAACCAAACTGGAAAGAGGGTTGAATCCGTGCCGCGGAGGGCGTGGCGTCGCTGGGAGAACCGACGGCGACGATGCGCCAGCCGACAGCTGCCGGTCGATGACCAGACGCATAGCATGCTTGGTCTGCAGAGGTGAGCACTGCACAAGTGCTGCCGATACTTTACGTCGCAGTCGACAAGAAAGAAGTGAAAGGGATTAAGTTGACTTGCATTGCACTCTCTAGGCACTTTAATTTAGCAGTAGCCCGTCCATGTTTGGTGTCAGCGCTGTGTTTTCATTTTTAGTATCAACCAAGCAGCTCGATCAGACCACTATTAATTGTGCTTGAGGAAGTATATATGACAAACACTAAGTGACAACTAGATATATCAAATTTTCTTTATTAAATACAGTAGTTGGCGGGGCCCTTACCTGCAGGTATACGTAAAGCCTGATAGCATCTGGTTTAAGCACCCTTCCATGTATATTTCATGGAAATCAGGTTAAGCCTAGCTGAGTCCACTTAGAAAGGTACCCTCTCGCAAAACATGGCTTGCCAGTGCGAAAGCACGAAGGTGCTGTATAGAAACTAGCAGATGTCGTTCTTGCATGATGGTAACTGGCAGTTTGAAATATGAAATCTATGTGTGCCAGGAGGAATTCTATGTAATATTAAGCATTGCAATACTTTGCTTGAAAGCATATGCTTTTTTTTTTTTTTGCTCATTAGTTTCATTCACAGTGCACGGTGTCCACTCGGAGATATTTACTCTATTTTCCTTTTCCAAAAGCTTGCTTCGTCCCTGACAGAGTACTGCCAAATTTTTCACTTTTTTAAGCTAAGAAAATTTCTCACTGCAAAGTTGGAAAGTGTGCCAAGTAATTAAGTAAGGCAACAATGCTATGCTTCAGAATACTCAGGCTACTGGAGGCATTAAGCTGAAGGTTGCACCATTAATCTTGTCAAACATGAGGATAGTCCGAAACTTAATTGATAAACTACTGATGTTAATACTGCATTTATGGGTCCAAAAATGGCTGGGATCACACGTGTATGCCGATGGTACAGTATAGCAACTTTTGCTGCTATACGTACCTTAATTACTATTTTTCAATTTTTTGGAACGCTGTCATCTTGACAATGCTATTTTTTTAACTGCCGATTTTACTTCCAATTACTGTGCCTAAAGGTTAAAGGTGTGGGAAAAGTTATACCAGAAACTGAAATACACCTAAATTGAGCAAATGCAACAAATATTTCGGGGGCACTTCAGCACCGCTGTTAAGGAAAACATGCCACAGCATTTACGACTCCTGTATCCTCATCCCTGTACATTTAGTTGGCTACTTGTTGATTCACCGATATTAGTTTGCGCTTTTATCACACACACCAATTTGTAAAATTACTAATTACCACATTATGTAAATGTACTCCCAACTCACACATCTGACTTGGGATTCTGAAAGGCAATGAGTTTTTCTCATGTCAAAGGAGCTGCTTGGGTAGGCAGTTGGACCATACCAGCGTTGCCAGATTGGAAAGTGGCCGCGACACCAGAACCTCGATGAAATTTCCCCAGAATCCAAAATTGCTATAAAATGTTTAAAAATTACCAAGAAATAGCGGTCATCACTCATTTTATTAATCTAAAAGCATGTCATGGAGCCCCTAATCATCACTTTGGGCATCATATAGGTGTGAGCGGAACCCGCGTATCATATCATCGGTGATATCGTATTTCACGCAGTGTATTAAGACCTTGGCACATCTGCCTGAATGTCAATGTTGAGCGAATCCGTACAATGGCATGCAGAGTTTTCAGCGACTCTTGCTTCAATACATAGTCTTCACACGTGACTTGACTGAAGAGCCGCTCCACTGATGCATTTGACACTGGGCATGGGAGACAGGCCAGTGCATACAATGCCAGTTCCTTGTAGGGCTTTTCACCCATGGCATTTTCGTCTTTGAAAACTTCGACCCATAATGTTGCAGAGTCCTCTGGAAGTTTGCCGTCAAAGCCGGCCTCCTCATTCCAAAGATGCATAACAATTCACCTGTATTGCATTTTAGTCACTTCAATACCGATTAAGCGGCCGCTTGCGCATCCTAGTGCTAAATGTTTGGATCAGCAACGCCGCTGAGTGGTTTTCCCCAGATATCACCAGATTTTGTCTGGTGTAGTAGTTCGTGGACTTGGACACCAGGAGCTCCAACAATTCACCAGATTTCCGAAATCTGGTGGCGAATTTCACCAGATGGCAACGCTAGGTGTAATGTATGCATATATGCCACCGCTGCATTCGTTTTTCCTCCCATGGGCAGTGTTGCCAAGTCACAAAGATAAAACCCGAAACAATGAGCCCCAATTAAACCCGCTAAATTCATTGTTTCCATCAAACCTCTTACGATAATTTGTGTGCACACCATATAATTCCCATTAACACTATATACAAAACACATTTCAACTAGAAACTTCGCACTACGTATACTTTCATTTTCAGAAACACTCCCCCATATCTTCTGTAGGACTTTTTTCTTTTCTAACTCTAAAATATTGCCTACAGGCACTTTCACTCCCAAAGAGAAGTCGTCTTCCCGTCCTGAGCGAGTAAACGCTTAGAGGGCGCTGACGGTCAGAAGAGCAGGCGATTTCCGATCCCTTCGCGGCGCGAGATAACCACATGGGGCGTCTGCTTCTCTGCTTCGTTTCGTGCGTTGTTTTCGACCGTGTCACGTTGCTTTGCGCTCGCGTTGTGATGCAGTGTTAGCTGAAGAACAATATAGAGAAGTCATGCGACAAGAGAATTGCACGCGCATGGTAGCGCGAAAAAACGATCGTAGGTAGCGGAGAGAAGCGCAATGTGTGTTTTGCACTCTACTGGCAAGGCCACCGACGTGAAGCCGGGTATATGAAAAAACGTTGTTTTTGTGGCTGTAGGAAGAAGGAAAAGAAAATGCACGGGCCTGATACTGGCTCTGTAGCCGAGCCACCTCCGCTGCTTCGTGCAGACAGAAGAGAAAATTGAGCAGAAAGAAAAGGAAAAGGGAGAGAAAGGCGCACGCCGCAACAACAGCCGTCGTCCACCGCCGAAACGGTGGCGGGTGCAATGACGGCCTACAACAGATAAAAAATCTGTGGCAGGCTAGCCCCCCCGCCGCAAGCGGCGGTGACCTACCTGTCCCAGCCCCATCAGGGGAGCACAAAACTTCAATTTTGTTCATTATTGTGAGAGAGTTTAATCGCAATAAATATAGGCCCATGTTGCACCAGTTCCTACTCTTGCTAGCATTAAATAATAATTACCTAGTTCTTCATTTTTAGAAACACCCAGGTCGTTTTCACCAGATGGGCGAGACATCACGAGGAATGATATCATTAATAAAATATCAATCCTTTTGCAGACTCGATCATTGAAGGGAAAGTAGTTATACCACTCTTACGATTTACGCAAATAGTGAATTAACTTATATATGGTCCGTCCTATAGTTCGATGGGCACTCTTGAACAGGAATTTTATTACAGAATTTTGCTCTCGAATCACAAAACCAATCGGTTTATTTGGAAATGCATTCCGGTTGTTTTACGTATATATATTTCACCTATTCCTGTCGTGCTTAAAATGCTAGGAATAAAAATCTTGCTTGGAATATTTTCAGCGAGAGTATTACAGCGGTTCACAAATTTCATATATCGACTTTCCTTCACACTGATACCTTTATTGAGAATAATCATTTGCTATTCTGTGCCTTGATCAAATGTGATGCTGACAAAATAACTATAAACAAGATTTAAAGAAATCGGGAGGGTTCAACGCTGCCGAGCTGTATATGGAGGGCAAGGATTAGCTGCCTGTGACGGAGGATTCTTCTTCTTCTGCTGCTCCTTCTTATTCACGGCTGGTCAAGGTCATTCGTGCCTGCAGCCACGAACAATGTGAAGGGCCGAAACCTGGTGTAGTATTGCTTTCGCAATAAAATACATTCCGAGCATACGCACCCTAAAGATATTGTCCGATTCTATCATACAACAATGATATTTTTCAACCAGCAGAATTTGTTTCTGCAATTTGGTTTTGTAACCATTCGCTACAGTCAAGCTTTCATTACAACTGATGCTGCGGTAGTGAATTCCATGTAGCAGCTGTACACCTGCTACGTGCAATGACATCATACCTGTAACATAAGCACTGTTGTTCAGCAATCTGAAACCAAACCTGCAGCAGCTCATAAATATATTTCAACAGCAAATTATTTACTGAGGCAGTGTCAATAGTGTTTACCCACAAAAAAATTTCCTTTCAGTGAACTGCAAAAACTAGGGACTGATAGACAGGGCACTCCTCTGAAGCACTAGACAGTAGTGTATCGACTTACTTTGTAACAACCATAACAATTGTAGCGATCGCGGAGAACCACGCATCCCTCCGAAACGCCGCGCGCCGCGGAGGATGAAGGGGACAAAAGTATTCCTTCTCTTCCGGGGTTGAGTAACCCAAACGGGTTGCTCGATAGCGCCGCGTTTCCCTCTTCCCTCGCCGGGCGCAGGAGCGCACCGCTAGGCGTCGCAGACGCGACGCTCATTGGCCGAAAAACGACAAAGGGCAAGATGCGCCGAGATCGGCGGGAACCGGCTACGGCCGAGGAGAGACGACAGCGAGCCGCGACAACGGATGGACGCAAGGTAAATACCTCCCCGCTATACTTCTTTGTTGTCGCCATCTTGCCCTTCGAAGTGTCAGGCCCCATCCAAAAGGATAGTGTCTCCAGCAAGACCTTCACCAGCGTTCTTTTTGGGAAGACCCAATAAACATCTGGTTCCGGGCAAAGTCCTGTTCTGTGTTGTGTCGTACTTCGCATTACCACTTTGCGGCCGTGAGAACGGCTGCCCGTGGTGTGATCGCGGGAGCTCTGTGTTTGCGGCCTAGACCTCAGAAGAGGCTCGACGGCTTAATAAGAACCCCCACAACTGGCGCCCAACGTGGGGCAGCTACCACAGATGAGGATATACCTTAGCAAAGTCACATATTATGAATTTAGTGGCATGGTCACATCTCTGGGTCTGTGTTGTGTTTAAGATGAGGTGCACATCGGGGTAAGAGACTATATCTCAATTTTTTCTACCATGCGCATACAAAAGGCAAAGTAGTGAGTGAGTGTAAGGGTGTACTGCAGTTGCTTATAGTTAACTGATGCATTCCATTTCAAAGCTGAAACAATAGAAAAGACTATAGGTCAAGAATTCAAGCTTCATGGATCAAATACATGGCCGCATTATTTATTTCACAGAATTTGGTTATTTCTGCTTAAGCTACATTTTGAGTGCTCTACAGTTGCCACATTAAATAATCAAAGAGTAATGCTGCAATAAGAGCACGGCTAGTATCCAGCCCCACTTAAAAAGGCAAATGATATTCCAAATCCAGAGCTGTGCTTACTAAGAAAGATGCAGAAGCAATTGAACCTTTAGTTGTTGGTCAGCACTGTGTTCGTTAGTGTTCTCATTTCTGTGTCTGAACTGTTCCTTGCAGGATGCTTCACCGATTAGGCTGGAAAAATATTTAAGGATAGCGAGATGCCTTTATGTGGATCGACTGTACTTTTTCATTTCAGCTAAGTTTTCTTGCACACTGATAGAGAAGATCAATGCCCATAATTGTGCTGCCCACTTTAACTTCCACCCCACCTTTTGCTCCGCACTGCTCTGTTCGGTTTTACTTTCTTAATGCAAATACTCGCTACGGCAGTTCCACTTTGAAATTGGTTAGATGATGCCAAGGAACCCGTGTGAAGGCTGCATTATTATTTCGTAAAGGCGCGCACATGAATGGAATAATTAGGGAGTGCGAACTGTCGTATCTCGTGTGGGGGTTTAAAAGGGGGAACGGTCTTCCGCCCCGCTCCTACTCCGCAGGTGCAGCGTCCTCGCTAGCGACCCGCGGAGGGGAACAAAGGGGACAAAGGACGGGGAAGACACATCGTTAATACTCGAATGCTATTTATTGCACTTGCAAACAATACAGAGCATGCCGGCTAGCTATACATCAGCAAGGTTTTCCTTGGAAGGGCAAGGCTACGTAAGAAGGACTTTTGACTCACTGGCTGGGGAATGGGGTTGCGACTTCGGCGGCGGACATTTGCACGCGCCGTGAATATGGCGGCCGGGATCTCCCGTGCGCGCCGCATTCTTCGGACAAAGCCGTACCACGGCGTTTGCCGCGGGAGGCGGCGAGAGCGTGCGGTATTTACCGGTCGCTTCGCCGTTGGGAACCAGAAAATGGGCGGTCGTGCACGACGGGTCCTCCCGTGTGCGCAGCGTACTCCGTGCCCGCTATCCCCCGGCATTTGCCGGGAGAGGCGGCGGGAGACGACCGCTCTCGTTGCCGGCTGGATCCAAAAACCTCTCTCTCGTCTTCTCGCGGGAACCCGCGTAGACGTCTTGGTGGCGCACCCATCGCTGGTCTCCTTCCCCCAAGGGGAGGTATTTACCTCCTCTCCCAGCCGGCGCTGCCACGACGCTCGGTGGAGTGGTGGTGACCGGTCGCGGCGAAGGGGGAGGAAACTGGTTTTCCACACTCGGCACGACTCCATATAAGGAAGGTCCACATGCCTGGTGATAGGCTACAAATTAACAAGTATGACCAGGGCAAGGCTCAGATGTTGGGTGCATGTGTTGTACTTATCTGTATTCATGTCACTGTTCTTCTGCTGTCTCTGTCGTTCGAAAAGCAGACGGCATTCCGGAATACACGAAATGCTTATGACTGAAAGAGTTAACGGGCAGAGGCGAACCGTCAGTTTGTTCAGTTGTGAAGGAAAATAAGGCATCAGGCTAAGTTAAGAAATAGTCACCAGTGTTCTGAGGAAGTGTGCATGTATTTAAGCGGCCTCTTTAATTGTGACACCTAGGGCAAGACTAGGGCAGGGATTTTGATCAGGCGAAATTGACCTGGCAAACTGGTTATTGAGACAGGCAGAACTGTGCGTATGTGCCTTCTGGTCCAGCTGTTTCTACCTATCTAGTCAAAAATCGAAACAAATAAACCCTTGGAAACTAAGCATTCTTCTTCTTCAGCTGCTTCTCCTTCTTGGCTGCTTCATGTCATTCGTGCCTGCAGCCACGAACAATGTGAAGGGCCGAAGCCTGGCGTAGTATTGCTTTTGCAACAAAATACATTCCGAGCATACGCACTCTAGCTATATCGTCCGATTCTATCATACAACAATGATAGTTTTCAGCCAGCAGAATTTGATTCTGCAATTTGGCTCTTTAACCATTCGCTACCGTCAAGCTTTCATTACAGCTGATGCTGCGGTAGTGAATTCCATGTAGCAGCTGTACAGCTGCTACAAGCAATGACATCATACTTGTCACATAAGAACTGTTGTTCAGCAATCTGAAACCAAACCTGCAAAACAGCTCATAAATATATATCAACTGCAAATTATTTACTGAGGCAGTGTCAATAGCGTTTACCCACAAAAAAATTTCCTTTCAGTGAACTGCAAAAACTAGGGACTGATAGACAGGGCACTCCTCTAAAGCACTAGACATGAGTGCATCGACTTACTTCGTAACAACCATAACAATGAACAGCTACCACAGACGAGGATATTCTTAGCAAAGTCACATAGTATGAATTTAGTGGCATGGTCACATCTCTGTGTCTCTGTTGTATTTAAGATGAGGTGTCACACCGGGGTAGGAGACTATATCGCAATTTTTACTTCCATGCGCATACAAAAGGCAAAAGTAGTGAGTGCAAGGGTGTACCGCAGTTGCTTATAGGTAATTGATGCATTCCATTTGATAGCTGAAACAATAGAAAAGACAAGAATTGAAGCTTCAGGGACCACCCTACTGAAAAACCAAAAGTTCTACGGGGCAATAACCTCATAAAATCTCATTTATTCGCATAGAGTCTCATACGGTGCACATCATTATCATAAAATATCGTACATAATTTATGATAATGTACAAGAAACTATGAGAACTTATGCAATTATATGCGACTTGTACGTGATTTCTTATGTGAATTGAGTGAGATTGCGTGAGAAAATGTGAGGTCATTGCCCCTTACAGTTTTTTCAGTAGGGCAAACACATGGCCGCCTTTTTTATTTCACAGAATTATGGTTATTCCTGTTTTAAGCTCCATTTTTTTGTGCTCAACAGCTGCCACAATAAATAATCAAAGAGCAATGCTGCAATAACAACACGGCTAGTATCCAGCCCCACATAACAAGGCTAATGATATTCCAAATTCAGAGCTATACTTACTCAGAAAGATGCAGAAGCAATTGAACCTTTAGTTGTTGGTCAGCACTGTGTTCGTTAGTGTTCTCATTGCTGTGTCTGAACTGTTCCTTGCAGGATGCTTCACCGATTAGGCTGGAAAAATATTTAAGCATAGCGAGATGCCTTTAGGTGGATCGTCTGTACTTTTTCATTTCAGCTAAGTTTTCTTGATAGAGAAGATAGAGAAGATAGATAGAGACACTGATAGAGAAGATCAATGCCCATCATTGTGCTGCCCACTTAACTCCCACCCCACCTTTTGCTCTGCACTGCTCTTTTCGGTTTTACTTTCTTAAGGCATATACTCACTACTGCAGTGCCACTTTGAAATTGGCTAGATGATGCCAAGGAACCCTTATGAAGGCTGCATTATTCTTTCGTAAAGGCGCGCACATGAACGGAATAATTAGGGAGTGCGAGCTGTCGTATCTCGGCACGACTCCATATAAGCGAGGTCCACATGCCTGGAGATAGGCTACAAATTAGAAAGCATGACCAGGGTAAGGCCCATGTGCTGGCTGCATGTGTTGTACTTATCTGTATTTATGTCACTGTTCTTCTGCTGTCACTGTTGTTCGAAAAGCACCGACGGCATTCCGGAATGCACGAAATGCTTATGGCTGAAAGAGTTAACAGGCAGAGATGAACCGTCAGTTTGTTCAGCTGTGAAGGAAAATGAGGCATCAGGCTAAGCTAAGAAACAGTCGCCAGTGTTCTGAGGAAGTGTGCATATATTTAAGCGGCCTCTTTAATTATGACACCTAGGGAGAGACTCGGGGAGAGATTTTCATTAGGCGAAATTGACATGGCAAACTGGTTTATGAGACAAGCAGAACTGTGTGTATGTGCCTTCTGGTCCAGCTGTTTCTACCCATCTAGAATAAACCCTTGGAAATTCGTGTTCACTGTAAAGAAGACGAAGAAGAAACAACCCTGCGGCATCGCCATCACCATCGCTGGTCTCCGGCGCCCATCTCTCTCGCGCTGAAGCTGTGCCCTGCGGCTGGTATTCCGATCCTGCTGAGCCCGAATTACTGCCAGCGCTAGACGTTCAAACCATCTATTAAATCCACATTTCACTTGGTGGAGGTCAAGCTGAGGTTCCCTGTACCCATCTCGCCCTGGAACTTCGAAGCAGAACGTTGACTACCCCAATGACGGAGCCTACTTCATCGCACCTACATCCGCCAGTCACCTGCACAGGTTCCCTTCGCCAACGGGACCCCGCTACCTTCAGTGGAAGCAGCGATGACGACGTCGACGATTGGCTGTGCACTTACGAACGGGTCAGCCGCCACAATAACAGGGACGACAATCGTAAGCTTAATAATCTCATCTTTTACTTGAGCGACGTCGCTAATCTGTGGTTTCGAAACCACGAGTCCGACTTTACTACCTGGGCGCATTTCAAGACCAAATTTTCTGATGTCTTTGGCCGCCCCACCGTCCGAAAACTCCGCGCGGAACAGCGTCTTCGATCGCGACTACAGCTGCCCGGTGAATCGTTCACCAGTTACATTGAGGACATTGTTGATTTGTGTCGCCGCGTTGACCCGACCATGACCGAGGCCGTTAAAATACGTCATGTCCTCACAGGAGTTAATGACGGCGCTTTCAACATGCTCGTCGCCAAAGGCCCCACTACGGTCAAGGAAATATACGACCTCTGTCAAAGCTACGACGAACTCCGCAAGGAGCGTGTTTTGATTCGCCAGTCTCAAGCATCACTTGCTGAACTTGCCGCGGAGAGGGAGTCATCTAGCCTCTCTGAAGACATCAAGGCTTTTGTACGTCAAGAGGTCGCGCGACAACTGTCTCTACAGCTATATATTAAGGAGTCCACATCAACTGGCCTTGCTCCGGAGCTTCGCCGTGCAATCCAGCAGCATGTGTCTGAAGTCGTCCCTAATCCTGTTCCTCAATCAGCTCCGGTCGCACCCTCAATGCCGTTCCCCACGCCCACAATGTCATCGTCCGGCGTTGCGCCACTGAGCTACGCTCCAGCATTCGCGCCGGCTCCTCCTCAAGTATTGCGTCGCACGTATGCTGAAGTCACTTCAAGTTCACCTCCTGAGCCAGCATATGCCTATGCTTCCCCCCCCCCCCATGCGGTCGGCACAACAGCTTTCGCTCCCCCCTTGCTTCAGACACGATCTCCATGGTGCACTTCAGACAACAGGCCTATTTGCTACCACTGCGGCATCCCTGGACACACAACACGCTACTGCCGGCGCCGAATAAATATGGCCTTTGCTGCACGGCCTGCGCCACCTTATTTGGCCCCCCAGTGCCCCGTTCCATCGGGTCCTCCAACAGCATCCCCCGATCCTCCGGACTTCCTGCCTCGTCGTTCGCCATCACCACGTCGCCGCTCCATTTCGCCAATGCGCCGACGACCCGCTACTCAGCCGGAAAACTAACCGCCGCAGTTCGCGAGGCACGAACTGCGTATTCGACAGAATTTCAAAGTCCTCGTCTTAATCCCGCGAACATTACTGCTGTCATCGTTAAAGGTGTTTATACTCTTGCGCTCGTCGACACCGGTGCCGCTGTATCAGTTGTCAGCCAAAAACTCTGCCGCTCCCTCCGAAAAGTGACTACGCCCCTCGAGGGACTATCGCTTCGTACCGCATCCGCTCACAGTATACAGCCGACAGCTGTCTGCGCTGCTCGCGTCGTCATTGCTGCGGCCTTGTACATCATCGAATTCGTCGTCCTCCACACATGTTCTCATGACGTCATTCTCGGCTGGGATTTCCTGTCCAAGCATCATGCTATCATTGACTGCGCCAGTCCTCAAGTAGAGCTCATTGAATCGAGTGATGCACCGTCTGATGCCCTGCTCCACGAGCCGCGTCCTCGTTTTGCGGCCAAACTCCTCGTAGCTCATGACACAACCATCCTACCCGTTAGCGCTGTTCTGGTTCCCCTCACTGCCTCTTTTACTACCGCCGAGACAGTCCTCTTTGTGCCCTCTAACGTTGTCTGCCGCCGCCGCCACTTACCGCTGCCGTTTGCCGTCCTTGACTTGAACAACGGCGCTAGCACACTCCTGGTAGCCAATCCTCTTGCGTCTCCCGCTATGTTGATCGAAGGGGAGTGCCTTGGCCGCATCGAGCCCGTGGACCTTCTGTTTGCCTTTGATGATGAGTCGTTCCCTGTTTGCCAAGTTGACGCCTTGACCCCAACTCGTGTGGCTTCCGATCCGCTACAGCGGGACCTTTTTGACCATTCTGTAGACAGCGCTCTAGAGCCGCGCCACCGCGAGCAACTTCTTGATCTTCTACGCCAATTCCGCTCCTCCTTCGACATCCCGCAGTCTTCCTTGGGTCGCACGACGACCGTTTCCCACCTCATCGACACTGGCGCTCGTCCACCTCTCCATCAGCGGCCATACCGTGTGTCCCCGACTGAGCGCCGTGTTATTGCCCAACAAGCCGATGACATGCTGCAAGGCGGAGTAATTAGAGAATCCTGTAGCCCATGCATGGTCTTCTCCTGTGGTCCTAGTTAAAAAGAAGGATGGCTCCATACGATTTTGTGTTGATTATCGCCGCCTCAACAAAATTACTCGTCGTGATGTGTATCCCCTCCCACGAATCGACGATGCCCTAGACTGCTTGCAAGGCGCAGAATTCTTTTCCTCACTCGATTTGCGCTCTGGATATTGGCAGGTGCCCATGGCAGAGGAGCATCGCGCTAAGACCGCCTTTATTACTCCAGACGGACTATACGAATTTAATGTTATGCCATTCGGACTCTGTAACGCCCCAGCCACATTTGAAAGAATGATGGACACTGTACTGCGCGGCCTAAAATGGAACATCTGTTTATGCTACCTCGATGATATCGTCGTCTTTTCAACCGACTTCCCGACCCACCTGACTCGACTTCGCCAGGTCTTCACCTGCCTAACCCGCGCCGGTCTTCAACTGAACCTCAAAAAGTGCCGCTTCGGTGCCCGCCAGCTCACAATACTCGGACATGTTGTGTGCAAAGATGGAGTTCTGCCTGATCCTGAGAAGCTCCGCGCCGTTGCTGACTTTCCGAAACCGACCACTTTGAAACAACTGCGAAGCTTCGTGGGCCTCTGCTCATACTTTCGTCGTTTTGTTCGCAATTTTGCAACCATCATAGCCCCCCTTACACAGCTCTTGAAAGGCACCCCTAACCTCTCCTCTTGGTCGCCAGCCTGCGATGATGCATTCGCGACACTGCGCAATGTTTTGACGTCACCGCCAATCCTCCGCCATTACGACCCTACTGCACCTACAGATCTTCACACTGATGCCAGTGGTGTCGGCCTCGGCGCCGTCCTCGCCCAGCGCAAGCCTGGCTTCTCCGAATACGTTGTCGCCTACGCAAGCCGTGCTCTTACCAAAGCCGAGTCCAACTACTCCGTTACCGAAAAGGAGTGCTTAGCAATCGTGTGGGCTGTAACGAAGTTCCGCCCTTACTTATACGGCCACTCCTTCGAGGTAGTTACAGATCATCACGCTCTCTGCTGGCTCGCGTCTCTCAAGGATCCGTCTGGCCGTCTCGGGCGCTGGGCTCTCAGGCTTCAGGAATACGACATCCGTGTAGTGTACCGCTCTGGCCGCAAGCACTCTGACGCCGACGCTCTTTCTCGGCCACCGGTGCACTCGCCTAACTCATCGTCCCCTCCTCAAGCATCCTTGTCAGCACTCACCATTGAGGATATGCCTTTCGAGCAACGACAAGATCCTTGGGTCTCTAACCTGCTAGATATCCTTGGCACTACTTCCGCGGCTACGCATCCTCGGGCACTCCGCCGACAGGCCTCCCATTTCACAATTCGGGACGGCCTTCTCTACCGAAGGAACTACAACTCAGACGGCAGAACGTGGCTTCTTGTCATTCCGCGCCACCTACGCTCCGAGGTTGTGCCCACCATCACACTGACCCGCAAAGCGCTCATGCCGGCGTGCTGAAAACCTATGATCGAATTCGTCAGAGGTACTACTGGCGGGGAATGTACAATTTCGTACGGCGCTACATTCGCTCTTGTACCGCCTGCCAACAACGCAAGACTTTTCGCCACCCCGCTGGCCCTCTCCAGCCTTTACCGTGTCCAGCTCGCCCGTTTGATCGCGTGGGAATCGACCTTTATGGTCCGCTACCATGCAGTGCCGCTGGTAACCGATGGGTCATCGTCGCCGTCGATCACCTGACCCGTTACGCCGAGACTGCTGCACTTCCCGCTGCGACAGCCCGAGAGGTAGCCCATTTTCTTCTGCACCACTTCATTCTTCGACACGGCGCCCCTCGCGAGCTACTCAGTGATAGAGGTCGTGTCTTTCTTTCCGAAGTAGTCCAAGAGCTCCTGTCGTCTTGCAAATCGATACATCGGGCTACAACCGCGTACCACCCGCAAACCAACGGCCTCACGGAGCGTTTCAACCGTACGCTTGGGGACATGCTCGCAATGTATGTTACATCTGAATCTGGAAGCTCCAACTGGGACCAGGTACTGCCATTCGTAACGTTCGCGTACAACACTGCCACCCAAGCAACAACTGGCTTTTCGCCCTTCTTTCTCTTATACGGCCGTGAACCATCTTGTACTCTGGACACAATTTTGCCATACCATCCAGATGCCTCTGAGTACAGTGCTTTGTCCGATATTGTACAGAAGGCTGAGGAATGCCGTCAGCTAGCTCGCACGTTTACCTCCAACACTCAAGGCTATCGCAAAGATCAGCATGATAGCGATACCCCTACTCCGACGTTCCTGGCCGACAGCTTCGTTTGGCTATGTGTTCCTGCCACCAGCAAACTAGAAACTAAATACCACGGACCTTATCGCGTCTTGGAACGCACATCCCCTGTTAACTACGTCATCGAGCCAGTCACCCCTTCTTCCGACCACCGCCGCCGCGGCCGTGAGGTTGTCCATGTTAGCCGCCTCAAGCCGTATTACAACCCTCTGGTTGTCTCTTCTCCGTGAATCGCCAGGATGGCGACTTCTTCACGCGGGGGAAATGTAAAGAAGACGAAGAAGAAACAACCCTGCGGCATCGCCATCACCATCGCTGGTCTCCGGCGCCCATCTCTCTCGTGCTGAAGCTGTGCCCTGCGGCTGGTATTCCGATCCTGCTGTGCCCGAATTACTGCCAGCGATAGACGTTCAAACCATCTATTAAATCCACATTTCATCATCATCACCTTCACATAGAAGGATATGGTGGAAACGGAGTTTCTTGACCTATTATAGTTGCGTGTTGCGGCTGCTCTTTATAAGTAAACTTAACACACAAGACTCACGACGACACGTTGAAACGCAAAATATTGAATATAATGCGAATTACGTTATTATGGTCAACAACTACTATAGAGTTTCGCGGCACATTCGTAGTTGCAGTGGCCACGAATTCTAGAGGCTGGTATCGGTAGGCTTCCTTTGCGGTTGGCGGTGGTGTCTTTGGCGGAACGGCGGGTGGCCGTCATGCTCTTTCATCCGATGTGTCGCCAACCACATTGGTGGGCTTGAACAGCTCGGTGAGGGTCTTTGGGTTACTCAATTCGGATGCACTTGCAAGTCGAGAAGGTCGTCTCCCGTGGGAGTCGATGCCGGCAAACAAGAGCCGTCACCTGCTCACACCAAGTGGTCGGGGATCATCACCTCCAGTATGTCCTCGCAGTTAAAGAGAACGGCGCCGTTCATGCCAGGAGGTGCTGCTGCTGCTCCTTCTGGGCGATGTGCTGCGCGTGCTGCTCTATCTCCAGCACGACCCAGAAGTGGTAGCGCAGGGCCAGCACCAGCTCGTAAGCCGTTTTCTCCGTCTGGATGGTGATTAAAGAGCGTAAATAAACCGTCCTGGGTCATGCGTAGATAGCCAGAAACCTGTGAATCACATACATCTTGCGAGTCAACGAAATGTGATGCACTGGTTAGTAGAATAAAAACTCACCGGTCTCGTAATCGCATATGCGGTCCGCGCGGGCCTCTGGAACCGCTTCTCTGCCGATGAGTTAGCCCAAAACATGATCGAGTTCGGCCCTCTTAAACCGGAATGCGTCGCCACACTTGCAGGCTCTGCCATTGCCAGTGTAACTACAGTGGCGGTGTAATGTACACGCATGCCACTGCTGCATTCGGCTTTCCTCCCATGGGCAGTGTTGCCAAGTCAAAAAGAGAAAACCCGAAACAATGAGCCCCAATTAAACCCGCTAAATTCATTGTTTCCATCAAACCTCTTAAAATAATTTGTGTGCACACCATATAATTCCCATTAACACTATATACAAAACACATTTCAACTAGAAACTTCGCACTACGTATACTTTCATTTTCAGAAACACTCCCCCATATCTTCTGTAGGACTTTTTTCTTTTCTAACTCTAAAATATTGCCTACAGGCACTTTCACTCCCAAAGAGAAGTCGTCTTCCCGTCCTGAGCGAGTAAACGCTTAGAGGGCGCTGACGGTCAGAAGAGCACACGATTTCCGATCCCTTCGCGGCGCGAGGTAACCACACGGGGCGTCTGCTTCTCTGCTTCGTTTCGTGCGTTGTTTTCGGCCGTGTCACGTTGCTTTGCGCTCGCGTTGTGGTGCAGTGTTAGCTGAAGAAAGATATAGAGAAGTCATGTGACAAGAGAACTGCACGCGCTTGGTAGCGCGAAAAAGCGATCGCAGGTTGCGGAAAGAAGCGCAATGTGTGTTTGGCACTCTACTGGCAAGCAGAGGTGGGCATTTGACCTCAAAAAGTGCAACCTCACCTCAACCTCAATAAAAATTTCCTGACCTCACTCAACCTCAACCTCACGCTTTGAGGTTGAGGTTTGACCAGGTGACCTCACCTCAATTTTTCTGATGCCACCACCGACCTCACTCAACCTCACGTCAAACTCAAACTCTGAGTTTGAGGTCGGTCGCTCGACCTCAAAAAAAGAAAAGGTTTTTCACTTGAGAACACTAACTATAAAACGTCATGGCACAAGTCCTGTGCGGTGACACGCCAGAATGACGACATAAATTTTAAACAACATTGAATATGATGAGGCTTACTTGTAAAGTAAAAAAATTTAAATGAACATTTGGCAGCGGGGCTTCTGATTCATGGTAGGCTGACCTAATAACGGCAGTATAATTGGTCAGTTTCAACTCTTCAAATTTTATTTTTATTTGCTTTGATATGGTGACTTTTGACCTAATTCCCGCTGTAATGCTTATGTGTCCTTGGTGCTGCTGGATGCGAACTTCCGAAGGTCTGGAGTGAAACGTCGCACATATCTGTGACCGTCAAATAGTGTTTCCTCATGACAAGCAAGTCATAATTTCTTGGTGAAGACATTTTCCTGCGATTTGAAATCGAATCGGATGACAAAATTACAAACAATCTAATGTTTCTTCAGTGTAACGTCTCTGTTACACGTATATATGGAAGTTGTAGTACAATAACATTATTTTATCAAACTGACTTCTGACGTGGGACTTATCACAAGAGGCGGACAGAACAAAATGTTGCCATATGCAGAGACGCTTAGTTACGAAAAGGTAAAGCGTGCTTGACTTTTGACATTGCGCTACTTTCGATAATCCTGACGAGTGGGTTGTGCTGTATAGAGCAAACGCCGTGACAAATTATTGGAAAGATTACCCTCCCTTCTACTTATAATAACTAACGGTGAATTTGCAGCCCCAAAACATTTCTTTTATCATTGATGTAAGTTAAAGAAATAATACGTTGGATTAGGGATAATTCGCACATTACCTTGAGATGCCGAGATAAGCTCAAAAGCTGGTTTCCTTGTCCACACAGTTTCTTGTCGCAGTGAATGCATTCCAAGTTTACAGTGCTTTTCGTTTCTTTTGCGTGGCTATTGTAACGGAAATGGCCTTCGATGTCTTTGTCAATTCGACAACTGCGCGCGCACACATCATCGTCGGTATATTTAGATTTTTTCGCTATATCTGCCATAACCACACCTGCCATAACCGCAACCATGTCATGCACCCTTGACGCCGAACGCAACAATGCGATAGACATCGAAGAAGAAGGGCAGACCTCAGCTGGAAAGGGCGGAAACTTCCGTCATAAATTACAGCAAGTCGCCGACCACAGCATGGCTGCGTGTCTTCGCTTGAAAAAGACGGCCACGGTAGATGGCGAAGAACACAGCATGTCGTTTAGATGCTGCCTTTTTTTTTTTTTTTTGCCGATTTCGGGCGGCTCACCGACGCCGTTTGGGGGCGACTTCCAAGCAGACGTTTCATGGGGCGATTGGTGTCGATGAGAACGTGGGGCTAAGACACAGCTTCTAGTCGCGACGAGAGAACCACGCCCACTGGGAGAATGAAGCGCGAACACTTAACCCATGCTACGGGAGTTGTTTCATTTTTCTTCGACTGCACAATATTCGTCAAGACAGGAAGACTAGCGGGTGGTGAGCAGGGTGGCAACGCGTCTACACGGAGGAAGAGCAGTTTGAACACTGACTAGCGTTTCCCTCCTGCGAAACGATGAGATGGCTGCATGGTCGACAAACGACAGAAGTCCGCGCAGCCGCCTCGGCGTTCCGAAAAGCGAGAAGGGCGTGTATTTATATTTTTTTAGACCAACAGGAATACGCCAGTCGGAGGTATAGCGCACAACCAAAAGCTAAAGAAGCAAAAAAATAAAAAAAAAGGAATGTTGCGAGAGGAAGAATCTGAGAATTGTCT